>NC_079209.1:21763974-21865647 GCF_026745355.1 Beta vulgaris subsp. vulgaris
TAGTTGAGGTATTGTTGGAGCTAGTATGATAATCTAAAATGGTAACACATATAAATCTCATTAAGAAAGAGGTACTACACTACTACATAAAATCCAAAAACTTATTCTAATGGTACTTTTGGAAAAAAAGCCAATAATATAAAGGTATCATATATATATATATATACAACTTCCTCTTTTAATATCTACTTTGAACTTTATATTTTAGCTAGTATAGGGACTTACTTTTCCTACTTGTGAAGTAATTAGGTCATATTACACCTATTTGGATCTTGGACGAATATGTACATTATTACATTGTATTATAAGAACTAGTATAAAAACAAAAAAAACAACCAATCAAGATATTGGAAGGAATTCGAAAATTATATTGGATTGAGAATATATACTACTCCCTCCGTTTTTTTAGATGTAACATTGGACTTTTCACATTTGCCGAAACACAACTTTGACCGATAATATCTCCAATTATATAAAAGTAAAAATTATAAAAAATATATATTTGGAAAGTGTATACGTGAGTCCGTGACGAATCAAAACAAGATCCCACATGACTATATTTTTTCTTATGTATAAATAACAATTAGTGGTCAAAGTGTATTGAATGAATAGTGCCCAAAGTCAATATGTTACATCTAAAAAAAACGAAGGGAGTATACAACTTACATAAGTAGAAATAATAAGAAAATAAAAATGAAAGTAATAACAATCTAAGCTTATTACAATTCAAAGATGATTAAATCCACTCAATTAATGATGAACAATATTAAATAATACGAAATAAAAAAAATAAAACTGATGATCAAAAGTACTATTATCACTAATTCCACAGTCGTAATTGTAGTTTCACAAAACTTAACATGTTTATAACTATTTCCATGTTTCTTTCTTGAGAGATACTCACATCATCCAAGAATGTGGCTTTTCTCGTTTTTGGAGTTCTATATGATTAATGATTATGCAAGTAAGTAACCACGAAGCTAGACTTAAGAATGCTACTACGTCTACTAGTCTGATTTTAGCTTAGGAATTCCTAGTCTTCCATCAAAGATTTGAGGTTAACTAACAAAGAAAGACACCAACCATCAAAGCGTTGGTAAGAAAACACTTAAGAATGTATCAATAACATAACCCTGACAATGTGGATCAACTCATATCTTCTAGCCACCCTTCTATCTTATTCCATGTACGTGAAACCACCGCCCGGTATTCCTCCTTCCCCTCTCGGATGTCGGGAAAGAACCCTCTAGCGCTTTCGACGAACGTCCTCACCTTCGATCAGAGTCTGCGTCTATGCGTACATCATAAGCATGGATGGTTATGGTTATGGTTTCTTTACCGAATTCGCCGTAAGTTTTTCCTATATCGCAATACGCTAGAAAGGGATTGTCGATCTTCGTCATGTTACGTTGTTGTTGCTAGGTTGAAGTTCTCTACAAGTTTTTCTATCAGGTTAAGAAGTTGATTTCACAAGTTTTTGAGGTTTCAAGCTGGAAGAATAAGGCAAGACTCAAGAGAGAGGGTGTGTATATATAGAAAAAGAGATCGAGAGAAGCTTGATGTCTAAGAACTAAGAACTAGTTCTACTCTTACACGGTTTAGGAATGTGTTTCTGTCTAGAAATTAAGGGTTCCGATTCCTTTGCTTAGGGAGTACCGGGTCAGATTCGAATGTCCTGAGTCCAAAGTCCGTACGCCGGAATCCTGCAAAAGTAACGGTTAGACTGCCCCGGGGTTGTTCCGGGATCGCCTCTCCGACGCTCAAGTCAGTGATCAAGCTTAGAGAGATAAAGTCTAGAGAGAGATGCTCTGGTTTGTTAGGTAAGAATTCAATACCTTCTCATTGATGAGGGGTTGAGTATTTATAGTGCTGGGGATTTCCAACTGTAGGCCAGCTGGGGGCATTGACAACTGGAATGCACCATCACAGGTGGGGCCCACTGGAAGCTCTAAGGCATTTATTGGGCTGGATTATCCTTGGTAAGCTTAAACCAGGAAATAAGCCAAAACAATTAGCCCCACGCCAGGAATGGGAAATATCGAGGCCTTGCTGAAATATTTCCAGTTCGTGGCGGAACCTAGACAGTTTGGAACCCAGGTTGCCCTGCTTCTTAGGCAGGAAGGAGGGCACGTGCCGACCCAATCTCCTCAAGGAGGAGGGGTGGCTAGAGTGCCGACCCGATCTCTCGAGGAGAGGGGTGGCTTGAGTGCCGACCCGGTCTCCTAAAGGAGAGGGGTGGCTTGAGTGCCGACCCGGTCTCCTAAAGGAGAGGGGTGGCTTGAGTGCCGACCCGGTCTCCTAAAGGAGAGGGGTGGCTTAAGTGCCGACCCGGTCTCCTCAAGGAGAGGGGTGGCTTGAGTGCCGACCCGGTCTCCTCGAGGAGAAAGGTGGCTTGAGTGCCGACCCGAGCTCCTAAAGGAGAGGTGTGTTTAGTGAACGGCTCGGCCTAGGGACCAATGAGCCCCATGGTTGTCCGAGCCGGTATCCTCGTTCGTTTAGTCAGTCAAGGAGGGCCTACTTAGGCCGAGCCGGTTGGACGCGGCTCGGATGAGGGGCCAATGAGCCCCATGCTTGTCCGAGCCGGTGCCTGCTCTCGCTAAGTCAATCTGGGACTTAGGAGACTTACTCAACCAAGGAGGAGTGCCTCCAAGGGCTGAGCTAGGTGGACGCGGCTCGGATGAGGGGCCAATGAGCCCCATGCTTGTCCGAACCGGTGCCTGCTCTCGCTAAGTCAATCTGGGACTTAGGAGACTTACTCAACCAAGGAGGAGTGCCTCCAAGGGCTGAGCTAGGTGGACGCGGCTCGGATGAGGGGCCAATGAGCCCCATGCTTGTCCGAGCCGGTGCCTGCTCTCGCTAAGTCAATCTGGGACTAAGGAGACTTACTCAACCAAGGAGGAGTGCCTCCAAGGGCTGAGCTGGGTGGACGCGGCTCGGATGAGGGGCCAATGAGCCCCATGCTTGTCCGAGGCGGTGCCTGCTCTCGCTAAGTCAATCTGGGACTTAGGAGACTTACTCAACCAAGGAGGAGTGCCTCCAAGGGCTGAGCTAGGTGGACGCGGCTCGGATGAGGGGCCAATGAGCCCCATGCTTGTCCGAGCCGGTGCCTAAGGTTTTGGACCACTGGCTGAGGTGACCGAGTGGATAACCTTGAGCTGATGAACTGGCAAATTTGAGCTGGTGAACTTAATAGTTTCTTGGGAACCCACATGCCACGTGGCAACGGTGGATTATTGGGGTGCTTGAAAACATGGTGGCGATTCAACTTCTAGTTATTCACGACTTTTGTGACGATTGATATTCCGAGGGTTGTGCCTTTTGAACATTTTGGGCAGTTGGAGGCCCATTTAGGTGCTGAAGACACAAGGCCCGGTCCAAGATGTGACGTGGCAGCGGAGATCGAGGATTTTGCCATAATAGGAGAGAGGGGAGAGATTTTTGTCACTTTTACAATTCTCTCTCTCTCTCTAAATTTGAGTTTTCTGCTCTCTCTCTCTCTACTTTAGAGCATTTTCTCTCTCTAAGTCCGAGCCCCATCTTCTTCGTCCGACCAGGTACGCCTTTGTTTTGCTTTTTTACTAAGTTTTTCTTCTCTTTCTTTTAATAAAATCGGCCGACCCCCTTCTGTTGATAAATAATGGGAGCTCGTCCGAGTCAGTGACACCCCCTCCCTCACCTCCTTATAATTTAGCCGAGGAAGTGAGGGGTATGGGAATGGTTTTGGTGTCAACTTTAATAAGTTGCCCGGATCCCTCGGCCCTGCCTGAGGCGCTTTCCCTCCCAAGTACTCCTTCGCAAGCCGAGGAGGAGGAGGCCGAGGTACCATCCCCCTACCCTGGGAGGTGTCCCTGGCCTATCCTTCTTCGAGGAGTTACTTAGACAAATATTTGTCTGATGGTGTAGTTAGGATAGCTATGCCAGGAGAGGAAGGCGAAGCTTCTACATCGGGTCGGCTCGCGTATCCAGAGATCGACCCCAAGGGCGGTCCGGGCGCAAAATTTCCACTTCCATCTTTAATAAAGGCCTTATTGGAGGATGCCCGAGGCCAAGCAGCGAAATTCCAAATAAAGGACCCCTACATATTAGTCCGACCCGATGCTAGCCATACCATCTTGTCTCCGCCGCCCGGATGCACGGCGTTTTACTACAAGGCCATGGAACTAGGCCTAAGATTCCCGCTGACCCCATTCGAGAAAGACATCCTGAACGCCTACAACATGTGCTTGGGTCAGCTCTCCCCCAACTCTTGGGCGGGATCTTAGCGGTTCAGGTGATCTGTAGCATCATCGGTGTCAAGCCGACCCTGACCCTTTGGCGGCATATGTACAAATTGTTCGAAATGCCAGCCGGGGATCATGGTCCGGGCTGGTGGTGTTTTCAGGCTCGGCGGGCTATCGTACAGTTCTTGATCTCCCCACCTCTCAGAAGGGGTTCCGCCGAGGATTCGCCTTTGTGTACTATGGTGGGGAATGGGGCATCCCCACCGTGCCCCCGTCATCCGAGCCAAACCATTGTTTAAACTTCAAGGTGCCAGAGCTATCCGACGAGGAAGCTGTGGCCGCCATCTACTTTCAACTGGAGGCTAAGATAGTCGACGGTGGCGAGGTGTTCGTAGCGGGGAACTGGCTCCCGAGCTGCAAAATGTTCAAGAACGAGCACTTCCTCGCCGCATTTGGCCTGAGTCCGGCCTTTCCCAAGGGTAATTCGGCAAAAGGGGGTCCGGTTGACTTATATTTATGCTTGCTTTGATATTTTGCTCTAACTCTTTTTCTTTTTGCAGAAGCCTCCCTAGCCTTTCTCAAAGAGACCGACCCAGAGATGGCCGAACGATTGACCTCCGCTGCACTGAAAGCGGCTCGGATTAGGGCCGAGATGAAGGCCAACAAGATTAACAAGCCTTCTAAGCCAAAAGTGAGAACCCTTTTTCTTCCGACCCGGTTTAGCTTTAGCTTTGTCGATTTCTCACCAACTTTTAATGTGTTTTGCAGGATCCTTCCAACCCTAAACCGAGGAAGCGCAAGGAGCGCACTGAAGAGAGGGTGGAAATGACGGAAAAGGCTTTGGCGAAAACCCGACCAGCAGGAGGCTTCCGCAAAGAAGGCTAGAAAGGAGCCTTCTGTCGAGGTGAATAGTCCTCGGCCCGACTCTGGAGGTGGGGAGACCCATGTCTCGGTCCATCCCTCAGATTTCGAGCCTGTTCGGAGTCCGGGGTGGAAGGAAGAGAGGGCCAATCTCTCCCTGGCTAAGGAGAATGCTGAGGCGGCTAAGGTCACGGCCGAAACCAAGCAGGCTCATGCCGAGAAGGAGCTGGAGGAGGTCAAACTCAAACTCTCTGCGGCCGAGGGCAAACTGAAAGAGGCCCAAGCGGCCGTTTCTCGCTCTCGGGAGGAGTGGTTCCAAGCTTGGCAGAAGTCGGATGACTGTACCGATTTCTGCGCCGACGTGGGCCAATCTTCCCATAAGATGGGCAAGGACGAGGCGCTTGCTAGGCTTAAGATAGCCTTTGCTGATTCCTGTCCCGGGGCCGACTGGAATTCAGTCTGGTCTCGCTACCAGGAGCTGGCCGATGCCGACGCCGCGAGATTAAGGCCAGGATGGCTGAAGAGATGAGCTCGGACAGCGACTCTGACTCGATGATGAAGAGGAAGATGCTGGTAGCACCGAGCCAGCTCCACCAGAGCAACCTGCGGCCGAGCAACCTGCCACTGGCCCTTCTGCTTAGCTTCCTTAGGATTTTTATTTTCTTAGCTTTGGCCTTGTCGGCCCTTTTAGCTTTTCTGCTTTCCGACCCCTGCTTTTGTAAACTTTTGGTTGTATTTTACAACTTTTAATCAATTGGAATACAACTACTATTTTGCAACTCGTGATTTGTCGCGTATTTTTCGTTATTTGCAATATTACATCATTCAATAGACAATAAACTGGTTAAGTTTTGCTTGCCCTTTTTGTTCAAAATAGACTGGTTAAGTCTCTTTCATTTCTGGGGTATAAAACCGACTTGATACATGGACTGGTTAAGTCCGAGTTACAATTTGACTTGTTTGCTAACCCGACCAAGTACTGCTGGCCTTACATTATGCCCCTAGTGCAAGTAACGAAAAAAAAGTTACACATAGAATCTTTTGAGATTGTCTAGGTTCCAAGGCCGAGCCAGGGGGACCCCTTCGGGAGATTCGAGTCGGAATGTCCCTGGCTTGATATTTCTGTAACCTTGTAAGGGCCGTCCCAATTTGCCCCCAACTTCCCTTTGAGATGGGAAAGTCCAGTGGCTTCGACCTTTCGGACGACCCAGTCGCCTAGACTGATTGTGGGTTTTACTCGGCGGTTAAAATGCCTTGTGATTCTTTGCTTGTACCGGATGGCTTGTAGCAAAGCATTGCCTCGGGTTTCTGGCAATAGGTCTAAGTTGATGGGCTTTTCTTCTTCATTTTGGTCGAACTCATAGAATGTCATCCGAGGGGAGGGGATTCCCACCTCGACCGGAAGGACAGCCTCGCTTCCATAGACCAAGCCGAAAGGGGAGTGCCCCGTGGCTTCTTTTATCGTCGTTCGAGCCGACCAGAGTACTCCAGGTAGGTCGTCTACCCATGCCCCTTTAGCTGCATCAAGGGATTTTTGATACCTTTCAGGACAATTTTATTAGCCGACTCGGCTTGCCCGTTGGTTGAGGGCGTGAGACTGCCGAGAACCTTGTTTGAATGCCGAACCGGGCGCAATACTCTCGAGTCGGCCCGCTGTTGAATTGTCGGCCATTGTCTGATACCAAGGCTCTTGGAATTCCGAACCGGGTAATGATGTTCCTCCATATGAACAACTGAACCTGCTTGTCAGTAATTGACGCCAGTGGCTCGGCTTCGGTCCACTTGGTGAAATAATCAATTGCCACAATTAGGAACTTCCTTTGCCCAGAAGCCGGGGGAAAGGTCCGAGCAGTCCATCCCCACTTGTCGAAAGGCAGGACTGCTTGAATGGTGGTGAGGGGAGTGGCCGGCGCCCTCGGTATGTCCGAGTGAATCTGGCAGGAGGAACATCGTCGGACTAAGTCCGAGGCATCAGCCTTTAAGGTAGGCCAATAGTACCCTGCTCTTAGCGCCTTTCCGGCTATGTCCGACCCCCTTGATGGCTTCCGCAGGCTCCTTGGTGTATTTCCCGGAGGACTAATTTCCTTCCTCGGGAGTTATACACTTGAGGAGGGGATGAGTGAAAGACTTTTTATAGAGCTGCCTTTCATGCCAAAGGAACCAACCGACTTATGCTTAATCCGGTCGGCTTCTTTAGGATCACTGGGTAAGGTCCCGTCTCGCAAGTACTCCACAATTTCATCCATCCAGTTTGAGGATCGATTGAGTACGAGCTGCTCTTTTGCATTTATGCTAGGTTCTTTCAACACTTCCCAAGTAATGGTTCTGGGGGCCGACCCTCAGCAGAACTAGCCATCCGAGCCAATGCATCGCTGCTGATTTTCCGAGCGAGGATGTGAGTAATCCGGAATCGAACCTCGCAATGACAGCTCGGGCTTTGGCCAAGTACATCCTCATGTTGTCCTCTTGGCCTCATAGTCTCCGAAATCTGACCCACTATAGTTGTGAGTCGGACTTGGCTAGATTGAGGTTGCCCAGCTAGGATGCATAGCGGATTCCGAGGATGAGAGCCTCATACTCGGCTTCATTGTTAGATCCGAGAAACTCGAACTTAACAGCATACTCAATTTTTTCTCCGACCGGAGGTTTGATGACCAATCCGGCTCCACATCCACTCTTTGTGGATGACCCATCAACAAGCAATTCCCACTCCTCTTGCGATCCGACCGGGGTCGAGTTGCGCATTCAGTGATGAAGTCAGCGAGTGCTTGGGCCTTGATGGCTCTTCGGGGCTCGAACTCGAGCCCAAAATCTGCTAACTGGTCTGCCCAATCACTCATCCGACTCGAGTGATTTCTATTCTCAATAAGCTTCCGAACGGTTGTCCGGTTAGGACTTTGATGGGGTGTGCTTGAAAATAGGGCTTGAGCTTCCGGCTCGCCATCATAAGGCAAAGACCATTTTCTCAACATCGCTGATTTCGCCTCGGCCCCCCTATAGGTGTGGCTGATGAAGTACACCGGATGTTGTTTCCTTCTCTTTCGGCCACTAGGACTGCGCTTAGCGCGTAGTCCGAGACAGCCAAGTAGATAAACAGGGGTTCCCCCGGCAAGGGGGAGATCATTTGGGCAAAGATGCCAAGTGATTCTTGAGGTCGGCGAAGGCTTGCTCGGCTTCGTCTCCCATGCGAACTCTTTTCGCTTCAGGGCCTTGAAGAACAACAAGCTTTTATCGGCCGACCGGGAGAGGAACCGACCGAGGCCGCTAAGCAGCCGGTTAGGCGCTGTACTTCCCGAACATTCCGAGGCGATTTCATTTCTAAGACCGCTTTGATTTTGTCCGGGTTGGCCTCTATACCTCTCTCATCTACTAGAAATCCGAGGCATTTCCCCCTTTACCGAAGACGCATTTTTTAGGGTTGAGCATCATCGGTATTTCCTTAGGGTGCTCAGCGTTTCTTTCAGATCTTCAGGTGATCCGACTGGGCCTTGCTTTTGACATCATATCGTCAACGTATACCTCAATGTTCCGACCCAATTGGTCGCTGAAGATTTTGTTACGGTACGCTGATATGTCGCCCCGGCATTTTTGAGGCCGAATGGCATCATTTTGTAGCAGTAGACACCCTGAGGAGTGATGAACGCGTATGAACCCTATCCTTCTCGGCCATGGGAATTTGATGATAGCCGGCATTTGCATCCATGAAGCTGAGAAGGGCGTGCCCTGCCGTTGAATCGACCAGCCTATCGATCTTTGGCAAAGGGTGATTGTCTTTTGGGCAGGCTTTGTTTAAGTCGGTGAAGTCGACACACATTCGCCATGCCCCACTCGGCTTTTTGACCAAACCACATTGGCTAGCCATTCCGAGTATTGACACTCTTCTATGAAACCCGCCTCGAGCAGCTTCTTGACTTCTGCTGCCCGCGGCATTTCTTTCGGGACCTTGGTGCCTGAGCTTCTGCTTGATGGTCTGAACCCCTCTTTGATGTTAAGCTCATGGCACATGATTTTCGGGTCGAGCCCCGGCATTTCTGTGGCCTCATAGGCAAAGACATCTTGGTACTCCGTGAGCACTTGGATGATATCTTGCCTTGTTTGCGGTCCATGGCCTTGCCTACCCTGACAGTCCGACCGGGGTCCTGGCCGATCGCGACTTCTTCGTCCTCTCGGCTGGTTGAGGACGTTCATATTGCTTGGGGTTTTCAGTTATGTACACCCCGAGGCTCGTTGAGGGCTGACCCCCTTCATACTTTCTTTTTTTCGAGTCCTTTTGGACGTCGTTGTCCGAGTCCTTTTGGACGTCGGTATTTTTGAGGCTATTCACATAGCACTCTCTTGCGGCCTGTTGGTCGCCTTGAATTTTTCCTACCTTCCCGTCATCAGTCTCAAACTGCAAGAGGAGCTGGTAGGTGGAGATGGCGGCCTTGGCCTTGTTTAGCATGGGCCTCCCCATTATTATGTTGTAAGGCAAAGGGATGTCTACCACCAAGAAGTCGATCGGTAGGCTTCTCCCCTTACCCTTTTCACCCATCCGAGTGGGTATATTTATTGATCCGACCGGGTGGACAGAGTTGCCCCCGAAGCCTATGAGCGGCTGAGCCATGGGGTAACATCCCGTTCGGTGTACTTCAGCTTTTTGAGGCAGTCAAGGGTGATTATATCAGCGGATGAGCCGCTACCACCAATACCCTCTTCACCTTTGTATTCGCTACCTTGAGCTCAATGACAAGGGGGTCGTCGTGCGGAACACGCAACGTCCGACTAGGTTCCCCAAATGTCATGACGGGGCAGCTGCTCGGGGAGCTGAACATCACACCTGATGTTTAAGGTTCTGGAGGTGAGCCTTGCGCGCTCGGCCGGTTAGGCCTCCCGACGCAAATCCTCCAGCGATGACACCAATGAAGCCTTCGGTGTCCCCACTGTTCGACTGACCCACCTTTTGCTTTCCCTTTTCCTCGCTCGAACGCTTGAGGTAGTGGTTGAGCTTGCCCTGGTCGGCCAGACCGTTCAAGGATTTCTTGAGCTCCCGACAGTCATTGGTGGTGTGACCACATTCCTTGTGGTAGTCACACCACAAACTTTTGTCCCTCCGAGACGATGACGTCCGGATGGGCGTTGGCCTGGGAAGCCAATTTTTGTCCCGGATGCCAAAGTAGATTTCCTTCCGGTTTTTATTGAATCGGGGGTCGTTGCCATTATCAGTGAGCCGATCCCCTCGGCCCCCTGTTCTTTGATGCTTAGGCTGACCCCGTGATTCCCTTCATCCTTCCTTTTCTTGCCAACCTCGTCCGAGTAACGGCAGATATCCGTTGCTTGGATGAATCTTTGAGCCCGAGCCATGGCTTCCGAGTAAGTTTTGACTTCATTCTCGGCTAAGACCATCTGAGCCGACCCGGTTGGACCGGACATGAGGGCAGCGAAGGCTACAGCGTCCTGTAGGTCGGTTATTTTGAGAGACTCTTCGTTGAACCTCTTGATGTAGTCCGACAAGGATTCATTCTTGTCTTGCTTCACCCCCATGAGGTGAAGGCTGGTTTTTCTTTGCCTCTTTCCCGCTACGAACTGATGGATGAAGAGGTGCTCCAATATGGCGAAGTCAGTGATGACCCCGCCGGCAGTTCTTGGAACCAATTCAGAGCCAACCCTCTAAGGGTGGTAGGGAAGAAGCGGCACCAAGTGGCCTCGCAGCTTGTCTGACGCTCATTTGAGCCTTTTAACTAGCCATATGATCGTCTGGGTCGGTTAGGCCCGCAAATGGCTCGATCAGGGGGGTTTTAATTTTACCCGGAGGTTGGTCCTAGGATTTCCTGACTGAAGGGGATCAGGAACTTGAGCCCTCCTCCAGCTAGCTAGGGGCTGAGAATGAGCCGAGTCCCCTTGGCCCTCTCGGTCATTTGCTTCTTCCTGAGGAACTCCCGAGCGTCATAGCCTTGGCTGAGGCGCTTCTTGTTGTTAAGGAATCTCGGGCATCTTGGGGTTTCCGACCCGCACCCCCCTTGGGGATTTAGATACATGGGTCTCGCATGCTGACGGGCCGACCCCTGTCGCGCTGACTTTTCTCTTCCCGGTGGCGGGTCTCTCGCATCGGACCGTGGCCGGCTAGGCTGCGGGTCCGATTAGAACGAGAGTTGTCCCTCTGAGAGCGGACGACCGTGCGCTCCCTGGGCTCATGCTGATTGAGCGGGACACTTGTTGTGGCTGCCTCTGCTGAAGCATGGCCATCATGTCCATCATCATCCCTTTTGGAATGTCTCCTGGAGCTGAGCCGTGATAAGGGCCAGGTCAGACGCGAAGAGCGGCTGAGGCTCCACATGCTGGATATGCTGGGATACTGACCGAGGGTCCAAAGTTTGGACGGTAGGTGACCTCCGAGCCGGTGAGGGAGTCCGCTCGGCCTCTCGGTTATGCGCAGGCGAATGGCCTCGCTCCGGTCGAGGGATTGGGGATCCCGATTATGTGCGGGCGAGTGGCCTCTCTCTGGCCGAGAGACCTGCTCGGAGGCTGGCTTGCCGCGATGTTTTTGGTTGGTGCCATGGTCAATTGGCGTTCTGAGCTGAGTAGCTGAATGAACAAATCTGAGTGAGTGGTGGCGAAGTAACTTTTTGTACTATCCCCACAGACGGCGCCAAACTGTTTCTGTCTAGAAATTAAGGGTTCCGATTCCTTTGCTTAGGGAGTACCGGGTCAGATTCGAATGTCCTGAGTCCAAAGTCCGTACGCCGGAATCCTGCAAAAGTAACGGTTAGACTGCCCCGGGGGTTGTTCCGGGATCGCCTCTCCGACGCTCAAGTCAGTGATCAAGCTTAGAGAGATAAAGTCTAGAGAGAGATGCTCTGGTTTGTTAGGTAAGAATTCAATACCTTCTCATTGATGAGGGGGTTGAGTATTTATAGTGCTGGGGATTTCCCAACTGTAGGCCAGCTGGGGGGCATTGACAACTGGAATGCACCATCACAGGTGGGGCCCACTGGAAGCTCTAAGGCATTTATTGGGCTGGATTATCCTTGGTAAGCTTAAACCAGGAAATAAGCCCAAACAGAATGTAATTACTTTTATTTTATTTCTATTAACACTCTAATTGGATTTAACTTGATAAGCAAGACAAGAGTTTTATCATACAACACTAATACATGCATGCACGGTTAACCTTGCTATTTCTTTCTCCAAAATCCTCGATCGTTATATATTTTTGTAAAAAGGCATTTTAGCTGTTAAATTTTTTATATATATATGCAAGAAACCTTACATATAATAAAGTATGTATATATTAATGACTAAACAAAAATTAAAATAAAGTATACTTCTTCCGCTCTTTTATAATTGTAATATATATATATATATATTTTACTAAGGCGTGTTCTCCCCAACTTATTTTCAGTTCAGATCAATTCAGTTCGGTTCAATTCAGTTCAGTTGAGTTTAGACCAGTTCAGTTCAGCTCAGCTCTTGACAATACTTTTACTCTCACATATCACTATTCAGTTCAGTTCAGTTCAGCTGTTTTATGTCGAAGAGAACATGCCCTAAGTAAGAATTATATTAACCACTAAAATAGACAAGTACATCCAAAAACTCTTCTAGAAAGGAGCAGCCCAACTAGGTTGGCCTATAATTGTAATATTTTATACTATTATAATTTAACTTTGACCATCGTTATTATTTTTTGCTAATATTAATTTCTAAAAAACAAATGTTATCATTTATATTGTTGTTGGATTAGTTTCAAATATTATCCTTTTTCTATTATATTTACTATAAACTGACATTAAATATATTAATATTGCAATTAAAATTAAAACAAAGAACAACCTATTATATTCCATTAAATTTACCTCCAAATGAAAAGAATAAAACATGTCATTTTTAAACATATAAAGCATGTCTTACATGTTCACAATCCAATTTGTTGTGCTTTATTTGAGACAAGAGTCATAAAGAAATTGGCACTCAGAAGAAGTTTGGGGCTCACTGGCAATGGGTGAGTAATTTTGACTACTCTCCAGGGGGGGGAGAATTTGGTTTGGCTGGAAACCAGGGGAGGTGAATGTGGCTGTAATTGGCACTATAGAATATTGTATACACCTCCAAATCACAATGGCAAATGAAAGTTTTCATCTAGTTGCTGTTTATGGGTTGCATACCATTAGAGATAGGAAAGCTTTGTGGGAAAACCTATTGCAGATCAGAAATAGCAGACATGGTCCTATGATTATCTTTGGAGATTTCAATGCAATTTTAAGAGCAGATGACAGGTGCAATGGTGCTGAAGTAAATGAAGCTGAAACAATTGATTTCAATCAATTTTTGCTGGATGCTAATCTGATAGAAGCTCCTAATACTGGTTTGTTCTATTCTTGGAGTAACAAAGGGGAAGGTAATAGTAGAATATGGAGTAGAATTGACAAAGCTTTCCTGAATGAAGAAATGTTACAAGAGTACCCTGAGATTATTGTTAATTACCTACCTGAAGGTATTCCTGATCACACCCCATTAGTGATTAGATGTACTCAACAAGGTGATAAGAAAGGAAGGCCATTCAAATTTATGAACTTTCTGGCCAGTGAAGCAGGTTTTATTCCACTCATCCAAGATGTGTGGCAACAAAATGGTAGGGGTAGTAAATTGAAGCAGATATGGAATAACATCACCAGGGTTAAACAAGAGATAAAGACACTCCATTCCAGACAATTCTCACAAGCTCATATCAAGGTTGCTGAATTCAGAGCTAAGCTGGATCAAGTGCAAAGAGATCCTTCCCTGAGGAATGTAGTAGAGACTCATTCAAGCTGCTGAGTTGTACAAGCCTATGAATGTTACACTCATCACTTTAATTCCTAAAGTGAATCAAGCTATGCACCCAAAAGAATACAGACTTATAGCCGGTTGTACCATGTTGTACAAAATCATTGCCAAAGTTCTCACTAACAGGCTAGGCAAGGTGATCTCAGAAGTGGTTAATCCTTCTCAAGCTGGATTTATCCCTGGAAGATATATAGCTGATAATATCCTCCTTGCAACTGAGCTTCTCAGAGGATACTCTAGAACACATATTTTCCCTAGATGTGTGATAAAAGTGGATATCAAGAAGGCCTATGACTCTGTAGAGTGGCCTTTTCTTGAAAATATGATGATTGAATTGGGATTTCCAAGGCAATGGGTTCAATGGATAATGGCCTGTGTGAAGAGTGTTTCTTATTCAATACAACTTAATGGTACTCCTTCTAAGCCTTTTCAAGCAAAGAAAGGTCTTAGGCAAGGAGATCCATTATCACCATTCCTGTTTGCCATAAGCATGGAGTATTTAAGTAGATGCCTGGGGGAATTGCATGAGGATCCTGATTCCAGTACATCCTAAAATGCAAAAAGAATCAAGTTAAATCACCTGATGTTTTGCAGATGACTTACTGTTATTTGCTAGGGCTGATTGTAACTCAGTTGATAAATTTATGCAAGCTTTCAGGAAGTTTTCTAGAGCTTCTGGTCTTGAAGCAAGTGTGGATAAAAGCTGCATTTACTTTGCTGGGGTGAGAAGAGATGAAGCTAATGCAATAGCAGCTGCAGTGTCACTTCCATTGGTGAGCTACCATTTCGATACTTGGGTGTGCCCCTGGCAGCTAGGAAGCTCAACTACATCCACTGTAAAGTCCTTGTGGATAAAATCACTGCAAGAGCTCAGACATGGATGGCTCACATGTTGAGTTATGCTTGGAGATTACAGCTGATTAGAACTATACTCACTAGTATGCAGAATTATTGGGCTCACATCTTTCCTCTCCCTAAGAAACTCATTAAGGCACTGGAAATGGTGTGTAGAAGGTTTTTATGGACATGGAAAACTCTTGAGTCTAAGAAGGCTCCTGTTGCTTGGCATAATTTCTTCCTTCCAAAGGTTGGTGGTGATTGGAATTTGATTAACATGACAACCTGGAATGTAGCTGCTCTGCTTAAATTGCTTTGGGCAATTGAATCAAAAGCTGATAAGCTGTGGGTAAAATGGGTAGCTGTGTATTATCTGAAATAGTCTTCTCCTTTACATGTTTGTATTACCAACAACATCTCATGAATTTTAAAAAAGATCATCAAAGCAAGAGAGGCTCTAGAATATATTGGGGGATGGGAGCAAACTCTTCACAATGGGCAGTTCAGCATTAAGAAAACATATAAAAATCTTCGGGGGAGTTTTGAGACTGTCACATGGAGGAAAATTATATGCAATAATAAAGCTAGCCCTCGAAGTATTTTTACCTTATGGCTTGCTCTCCGGAATAGATTAGCCACCTGTGATAGAATAAGCAAGTGGCTGCCTTCTTGTAATGTTACCTGCTGTCTATGTAACAGTGAGTTGGAGTCTATTCAACATCTCTTTTTCCAATGCAACTTCTCAGCAGGTATTTGGGAGCATCTGGTTCATCAGATGAGGCAAACAGCTAGAGTGAACGGATTTACAGAGCTCACTAGGGTGATACAGGAGAAAGCTAGAAGCAAGAAGGATGAAAATAGAGTAATGGTGATGCTATTTACTAAAGCTATCTACTCTATTTAGAAATGCAGAAATAGGAAGCTGTTTGAACAACAATCTACCCCTGCTCATGTGTTGATTAAAGAAATTGTCTTTAATACAGCTTGTAATTGTAATGAGAAACAAAGACAGCTATTGATTGTAAGAGATAGTAGCTAGTTGTGAGTTTAAACATTGGCAACTGTTCCTAGGGAGTTGTCTTCCTGTTTGCTTGATGTTCATTCCCTTGTAGACTGTGGTTTGCTAGACTAGGTTGTAACCTTCCAAAAAAGTTTTTTTTTGGTTTTCAATAACAATTTTGTGTTGCCAAAAAAAAAAAAGCATGTTCCCTATTTAGATCTTAGTAGATTGATCTGGATGTTCTTTTAGTGATTTAGTTGTTTATTTATTCATAAGTAATTTGTGGACAAAAGTGCAAGTAATTTATTCATTAATAAGTTGAACTACATGATAAATATAAGAAAGTATAGTTCATAAGTAATTTTGAATATTAGCAATTACAAATGAAGTGTTATAGGCGTTTTATAGTGAGATGTCAAAAAGACATCTCACAAAAATTTGGTACCAATATTAAGTCAAAGTCGTACCAATATTGAGTTATTTGGTACCAAAATATAACCTTGGTACCAAACTGAAATTTGATACAAAAATAGAGCTGGTACCAAAGTACTATATTTGAGTTGCCATACTTTCTCTTTTTAAATCACTATAGGAAAAAGGGCCAAGAATTGCGGCCAAAAGTGACTTAGGGGTTACGTTTTTCGACCGCTGCCCTTGGCATAACAACCCTTAACAATTTTGAAGGGTTGCGGTTATTGATAACATTCCTTAACTAATAAGAGATGTGGTTTTTGGTAAAAGTCGCAGCCCTATATAAACAAAGGGTTCCGGTTATTGGTAAAAAACACATCCGTTTTTTTTTTCATTTGTTTGGTCAACTTGATATACATGATTAGATTCAATATGTTTCGTGTGCTCATAAAAAATAGGATTCATGGCAATATGCAATATATGTAGATTGACTATCAGAAAATAATCTCATCCCTGCAGGATGTTGAAGTCCAAGATCATCCAAAAGTTGTTTCAACCACTTTAATTCACGGATAATAGTAGCCATAGAATGATATTCTGCCTCTGCAAATTAAAAGAACGAGACACAATAGGTTGATTCTTAGTTATCCAGGAAACAGTAGAATACCCCAACTGAACAAACCATCCACTCAACGGTCTTCTAATACGAGGGCAACTAGCCCAATCAGAATCGCACCATCCTTCCAGACAGAGATCACTATCTGAACGAAATAAACTACCATGTTCTGGATTTTTTGATTAAATATCGCACCACTCGCAAGGTGGCCTCTCAGTGTACAACACGCGATGTCTGGATAAACTTTGACAAGATATGAAAAGAATATGCCAAATCAGGGCGAATAACAACAAAATAAATCAGACTCTCCATCAAACGTATATATTGTTCTGCGTTGTCCATTAAAGGACCATCAGCCAAAGCAAGCTGATGATGCTGCTTCATAGGAAAATCTACAGGTTTAGCTCCCAACAACCTACACTTCGAAATAATGTTTATAGCATATTTCACTAGTAGAAAAACGATGATTTGCGTCGCACTGACATGGAAGTGACGGAAAAAACCTATTTGCGTCGCATGACAAAGAGAGTACGACGCAAAACAACAACAACCATATTAGGATACGAGCAATATGCGTCGCACCCTTAGTATGTGCGACGCATATTGTCTTTTTGTGTCGCATGCTGCTGTGGTGCGACGTATATTGCTGCGTCGTAGTAGGGAGAAAATGAGGCCAATGTGCGTTGCACTAGGGGCTGGGTGCGACGCACAAAGACAATCTGCGTCGGACCCTCTGACCTGTCCGACGCAAATTACTTGGCCCACCTTAGTATTATTTTCCCAACGACTTTTTTTTTCTCGAGCCCTAACTCAATAAAAACTGTGAAATTGCTGCTCTACTCTCTCTCTCTCTTGCGACACCCTCGCTCACACTCAAACAAACGGACGCTCACCATCTCGCCGGCGCACCCTCGCTCACAATCTCGCCGGCGACTTCCTTTTCTGGTGCGACTCTCTCTCTCTCTCTCTCTCTCTCTCTCTCTCTCTCTCTCTCCCCCCTCTCTCATTCTCGGTCCTTACTCTCGCCGGTGCCCTCTTCGCCGGCGCACCCTCGCTCACATTCTCGCCGCCGGTGCCGACTCGCTGCACTGGTTCTCTCTCTCTCTCTCTCTCTCAATCTTGACGCCGGTGCTCCCAGCTTCACGTATCTCGGTCTAAGTTTCTTCTCGGCGCTCACTTCACGTCGTCGTTGCTTTCCCTCATCCACGCCGCCGGTGTCTACTCGCCGCATACTCGCCGGTGCTCTCTCACATTCTCACCGGCAATGTATGTATTTTTTGTGTTGTTTTTGAAATTTTTATGTATTAATCTACATTAATAATCATGCATTCTCTCACTTTGCCACTCGTTTACATTGTATGAAATTAGTTGCGGTTTGACTTTTTACCAACCTCACGCCAGAGTGCTTGTCTTCACTGCTCCTTGAGAGCAGAGGTATGTATTTTCTGATTTACGTTAATTTAATGAATAATTATTGTTTGGTTATATGATTAGGAATGTATATATGTGAATTGTTTGGTTATTATGTGATTGGGAAAATATATGTTGAATCATAACCAAAGCTATATGGACATACCTTAATGGGGAGGGGAGGGAAATCTAAGGAATGGATTGGCTTGTGTTTTTTTATTGCAATGTGCATTATTTGCCTAGATACCCAATCGAGTCTTACTCATTAGGAGTAAGTCTTGAATAGTCCCCGGTTTGGGACTGTCTTTGAGTTTCTTATCTCACTTAGGATGTGACACTACTACAAAAAAGGGCAAAGATAACACCCCTAAATTAACTCTTATTTTATCAACTGTTATGTAAAGTCTAAATTTAACGTTTTAACAAAAGAACTGTTATCTTAGCTTGTATAGAAAATATTTCACTTAACACTTATCTTTATGTGTGTTATCTTTGCTATGAAATTGATTTTTTGTGTTTTATTTTATTATTTTATGGGAATGTGGTGAATTTTTATTAATAATAAAAATTCGCTTAAAATAATTATGTTGAAAAAAGAATGGTTTTATTTTCAATTACTTTTAGGAACAAGTTTTCTACTCCCCTAAAAAAACAAATTTTCTACTTCATAAATCCTTTTTCTTTTAATTTCAATTTCCTGTAACTGAACCAAGTTGTGCGTGTTTTGGGTTCGCTCAACGCTTCTCTCGACTCTGGTTTTCACCTCCGATTCTCCAATCTTCATCTCTCTCTCAGTATAGTGTTAGATTAAATTGAAATAGAATAAATGAACCAAAAAATCACCCTGCTAGACGCGTGAAGGTGAGGAAGAGAGATGAAATATTTTGAAATAAACACTCTAAAAGGAAGAGAGAAATTGAAAAACGAAACCCTAAGCTCGGCTGCGGAGGAATGACGACAGTCGACAGCACATTCGCATTCGCCGGAGACGACGATGACGAGCAGTAAGGAAGAGGAACGAAGTCACGAACTTCGAACTTCGAACGAAGAGACGAACAGGAACGAAGCCAGGAATCGACGGAGTCAGGAGGCGAAGCGACGCTGCCACCCCACCGCCCACATCCATTTGCCGTCGCGGACCTCCCGAGACGCTTAGCACCTGTCACTCCAGTCAGTCCGTAAGTTTTCTAAACCCTAAGTTTTAGTTTTAGTTTTAGTTTTAATTTTTTTTAAAGGTAATATTCACATTGTTTGGTTGTGAATTATGATAATTCTGAAATGTGAATTTGTGATTGTGGATTTATGGTTGTTGATTTGGAATTGGTCATGAACTCCTGCTAAAGGTCTAGTTGCCTTTGTCACTCTCCATTTTCCCTTGGTGTTCAGTTCAGCTACCTGTCGCTTGTGGTCTCATATCTTGTGTATTAGTAAGGAATTCTTTGTGAATTTGTATTACTTGTCCAATATATACTATGAATTCCTAATTTTTGGCAATGTTAATTAGACTCAGAGTATCGTTGTCACGCACAAACTGGTAGGTTGAACCTGATATGTTTGCCTCGTTGGGACCGAAATTGGTGTTTTTCCATAATGAAATGGTGTACAAACAATTTCTATCTTATTGCAAAAGTAAACTTTGAAAATTCCATTTTCTTTTGCAATGGTGCACACAACTTCTTGCTAAAAACTCAGTCTAATGTGTGTTTCAGGTTTTATGTATGATACTTTTTCTCTCCTGCTCTTTGCATTCATTTTTTGTACAAGAGTTATATCTTTCCATTCTTTAGCCGGGGGAAAGGTATAGTATGATTATTCCCTCTGTGATCTTACAATTTATGTTTGCAGATCAGCAGAGCATTGGAATATATACATGTAAGAGGCATTGCTCACCTAGATGTAAAGCTAGAGAACATATATGTCAAAAACTGTGTGTACAAGCTTGGGGACTTTGGTTGTGCCACACTGCTAGATAAAAGTCTTCCGATTGAGGAAGGTGATGCACGCTATATGCCTTAAGAAATTTTGAGCGAGAAGTATGATCATCTTCACAAAGATGATATTTTTTCGCTAGGGGTTTCCATATATGAGCTTTTGCGAGGGTCATCATTGTCAGATGCAGGTCATCAGCGTTTGAGGAAGGGGAAACTACCTCTGCTTCCAAGCAATTCCCTGCAATTACAGAAGTTACTCAAGGTATGATTTATTTTCTGTGGTGGCCTGTTGGATAGTCGGTAGTAAATGTTGATAATGCTAATGATTATAGTGTATTTTGTAAGAAAAATCATGTCAATGTCCATGATAATGAGTGATGACTCCACACCCGTTTCTCTTCATTAGATTACCACTTAATACCATCTTCCAAAGTGGGAAGGTGGCAATGGATGATGATTAATATTTATGAAGAAAATAGATGTTTTGGGGATGGACAATCATTATCAGAAACATTGATTTGAGATTTGCCTTACAAAAATTGCATCAAAAGTCATTACTATTGTCTTTATTTATTATCGCCTACCACATGGGGGTGAATTCATTGATAAAGCTTTTATTACCATGTTTCTTAACTCTTGCCTTGTATATGGTAGTTTTACCCTCTGGTTCTATCTAGTTGAACTGATCACCCTATCTGTTTTCTTGGACTGCATTGTATTATACTTTTAGTAGTCGTTTGGTTGAAAATAGGAATTTGCATTTCCTAGAGTGTTAAAACTGTTTGGTTGATTATCTTTTGTGAAAAGTCTTTTAGTATTACATAATAGAGACAATATGAAAGCAAGCTAAATTCTCAATGAAGAATGAGGTCAATATGAGAAAAAAAATCTGCAAGTCTGTGTAATGTGTATGCATTATCTACCTTAAATCACTAGTTTTCACTTGTTTGATGTATGATGAGGCTAATAAGTGAAGAAAAAATCGGATTATTTGGCTTGTATCTTTGCATCTAATGATGCCAGAAATATCAATCAACTCTTTTTGCATCATATATAATGAGAAGTTTGTGTTTAGTCTATATGAATTATTATTTGACTACAAAAGTTATCGTGTTATTTAAATTTATAATGATTTTGCTTTCTCCATCTTAACTTATTCAACTATTTAGTAAATATTGGATGTTAGCTGTTATTAGTCCTTGGAACGGATTGGTGTATTGGTTAGATCCAACAGGAGTAGGAAATGAAGTTCGATCATTTGCTAAAAAGATCATTAATGAGTAAGTCTTGAATGACTATTTAATATTTTTATTATTATTAATATACTATTGTATTATTTGCCTAAACTTGTTATGATTACATAAGGGAATTATCAAATTTAGCACGTACCATCAAAAAATATCAAGAAGATTAAAAAGAATCCCGAAATCAGATGGAATCAAATAGAGGTATCTGATTTTCATTTCATTATTTTGATACACAAAAATATTCTTCATTGTCTATATTAAAGTATTTTTGTGCTTTTTTGTGTATAATGCCCTCGCCAACTGCTTGGTACTCTAGAGTGTGGATCTTATGTGTGTCGCTACATGCTTGAGACGCTACAGTTGATACACTAGTTATTCCAGATAAGGTACTTGAATATTATTGATAATTTGTTTTTTTTAAAATTCTATATGATTATGAATCTTTCAGACTGTAGATTTGTATCTATATTACATTAGAGAGATGAAGAGTAGTTTGGATAAATTAGTTGAAAATACTTGATTATTATTTTATATCTGAATGATCTTGCTACAACTATGATAAATTAATTTGTACATGATTAAATATAAAGTTTAATTATTTTTCAAGTTTTTATATATGAATAATTATTTTGTAATTATTTTTATTGTAGTTCTATCAAGGCATTGGTCCAACCTATTCTCAGGAGAAAATTGATGAACTCAGGGAGTTATGGATTACATATGTCGAAGATCAACGCGAAGCACAAATGATGAATGAGTTCTAACTTTCAGCCTAATTTTTTTTAACCTTAATCGACGTTTGGACATACATTATATTTTTCGATTTGGATATTGATATCATGTGGATATGGCAATAGGATAGATTTGATCTTGTTTATGATTTAGATTAATATTAATATGTATATATAGTAGTTTTTTTTAGAAGTTTAGATTTATGAATAATAGCTGAAACATGTTTGATATAAAGAAATTTTGGAAGTTTGGAATATCAGTTCAATTTATTGGTTGTAAGATCTTATTGGTTGAGTATGAATTATACAACAGATATAGGTATTTACTGTAAAAAAAAAAAAAAGCAATTGTACTGTACAACATTGTTGTGTTTCGTGCTGCCTACGACTAATAATATATGCGTGAAATGATAATTTGATTATTTTAAAAAATATATCATAGATAACAGTTATAGATAATATATGTTATATATATTATAGGAAAACATAGCAGTTATTCAAGATAAATGTTAAATTTTCCTTCTTTTAATTTGTCATATAAATAGCAAACATAACACTTATTTACAAAATGTGTTATCTAGTGGCATAACATGTATTATTAATGACTGTTATGTTTTCTCTAGCAAACATAACACTTTTGTCAGGTGTTATGTTTACTTCACATTACAATGACTTGGATAACACCTCAAAACTGTTATGTAACGCCTTATTTAACAATTATCTTTGCCCTTTTTGTAGTAGTGTGAATGAATGTTTGGTTTTTGATTCTAAGAAAGATCCGGCTCATTTCCCTAAGCGTTCTCTGGGTACATATGTTGATAGTTTAACTACTATCTCCATCGTGTACTTGGAGAACTGTAGGGAAGTGCTGCCGGATATTTCTTAGAATTGAAATCTAAATGTTCATTCACTAGTGATATGAGAAACTCAAGGATGGGTTAGGTGGAGTGATAAGGACCCAAATGGTCATGACTGCATTTGATAAACTACTTTGAATGATATGATCGATTGTATTCTTGTTTGGTGTCTCTAGTGTATGAATATGGATCGAAACTGGATGTATGGTAATCGAATTTCGGCGACATTTCTACAAGGGGTTAATGAATTTATCAGAGTTGCGTTAGAACATCAATCGGAGAATGGGTCAAAGTAGTCTTGTGTCCTTGTTGTGATTGCAATAACTCAAGGGGTATCGTGATATGGATCAAATTAAAGATCATTTGATTTGTCGTGGGTTTAAGAGTAACTATACTAGGTGGACATGGAGAGTTTTTTGATGTGGGTATGAGCTCCACTAGCTTATGTGATGATTTGCATGTTGATGAGGTTGAGGTTGAGATTGAAGGAGATGGTGATAATGAGAATGATAGGGTAAGTGATGAAAATGATATGGTAGATGATGAAAATGATATGGTAGATGATGAAAATGATAGAGTAGATGAGATGTTGCACAATTTGGAGGATGAAAGAACCGATCGTCCACATATGTATGAAGTATTTTAAGTGCAGCGGAAAAACCTATGTATCCGGGCTGTAAGAATTTCACTAAACTTTCTGGAATCCTCACATTGTTAAATATAAAATCGAAGCATAGTTGGACAGCTAAAAGTCTAAGTGAGTTGTTCACTTTTTTACAAGAATTGCTACCTGAAAGGAATGAAATGCCCAACTCTACCTACGAGGCAAAGATATTGTTGTGTCCATTAGGTATGGAATTTGAGAAGATACATGCATGTCAAAATGATTGTGTGTTGTATCGAAACGAGTACCAGGATTTGCGTGAGTGCCCTAGGTGTGGAAAGTCTCAATACAAGGTAAAAGAGAATAATGATGAGGGGATGAGAAAGAAAGAAACTCCGGCGAAGGTTCTTTGGTATCTACCAATCATTCCGAGATTTAGGCGTTTATTTTCGGATGAAAATAATGCTAGATTACTAAGATGGCATGCGGACGAGAGGAAGAAAGATGGGATGCTTAGACATCCGGCTGATTGTCCGCAATGGATAAATATCGAACGAAAGTTTCCCGGTTTTGGTAAAGAACCTCGAAATCTTAGGCCTGTACTTTGTACAGATGGGATGAACCCATTTGGCACACTAGGTACCCAACATAGCACTTGGCCGGTTCTACTAGCAATTTATAATCTCCCTTCCTGGTTATGTATGAAGCGTAAATTTATTATGCTATCGCTTCTTATTTCGGGTCCTAAGCAACCCGGAAACGACATAGATGTGTATCTTGACCCGCTCCTTCAAGATCTGAAATTGTTGTGGGATGAAGGTGTTTCCATGTTCGATGCGTATGCGAAAACTGACTTCACATTGCGTGGCATGATATTTTGCATGATTAATGATTTCCCGGCTTACTAATTTGTCAGGGTACACGGTTAAAGGAGCAAAGGCATGCCCTATTTGTTATGAGAATATGATTGACAAGCGGTTACATCATTGTGGGAAGAATGTGTACCTGCATTATCGTACATGGCTTCCTTTAGATCATCCTTTCCGTACGAAGAAAAAGTTGTTCAACGGAAAAGTGGAGATGAAAGAAGCCCCTGTACCTTTACGTGGAAAAGAGGTTACTAATAGGGTAAAGGATATTGAAACAATTTTTGGCAAGCCCTTCAAAAGTGTCTCAAAGAACTTATACAAGAAAAGATCTAAGTTTTGGGACCTTCCGTATTGGGAATGTTTTGAAGTCAGACATTATCTTGATTTAATGCACATTGAGAAAAATGTTTGTGATGCCATTGTCGGAACATTGTTGAATATGCTCGGGAAGACAAAGGATGGAGTTAAAGCTAGGAAAGACATGACTGAAATGGGCAGACCAGAACTAGCACCTCCAGAGCGGGGACAACGCTATTATCTTCCACCAGCTTGCTACACTTTGTCTAAGAAGGAGAAAACTAGTTTTTGTGAAGCCCTGCATAGGTTAAAGGTTCCTGCTGGATACGCGTCGAATTTCCGAAACCTTGTCTCACTAAAGGACTTGAAACTTGTTGGTTTGAAATCTCATGATTGTCATATCTTGATGCAGCATATATTACCTGTTGCAATACGAGGAATTTTGCCTTCCCAAGTAAGATATACAATCACAAAATTGTGCTTCTTCTTCAGAACTATCTCTACCAAGGTGATTGATCCTAACACTCTAGATAACTTGCAAGCCAATGTAATAGAGACGATGTGCCGATTTGAAATGTACTTTCCACCATCATTGTTTGACATCATGCGTCATTTGATAATCCATCTTGTCAGAGAAATTAAACTTTAGGGGCCCGTTTGTATGAGGTATATGTGGCCTTTTGAAAGACATATGGGTACTCTGAAGGGTAAAGTGATTTGTCCAGCTAGACCAGAAGCAAGTATTGTCCAAAGAACAGTTGCTGAGGAAGTATCTGAATATGCAAGTAAGTATTTAGCACGTGCACAAGCAATTGGTTTGCCAAAATATTGACATGAAGGAAGGCTTGAAGGTTGTGGTACCGTTGGGAGAAAAAGATTGTGTCTTGATGGAGAGTTGAAAAGAAAAGCATAATTGATTATGTTACATAACCTGAAACAAGTACATCCTTACTTAGATGAGCACATGATTGTGCTTAGTGTTCAGTATCCATTGAATAATGAACGTGGCTTGATGATTGAGCATCACAAGCTTCCTTTTAAGCCTAGTACTTCTATTGCAAGCCAAATTTTTGACATGTTGCATGTTGATCTGTGGGGGCCATATAGGACCCAAGCAATTACAGGGGGAAATTATTTTTTGACTGTGGTTGATGATCACTCCAAGGTGACATGACACACTTACTTTCTAATAAAGAGCAAGTGAGGGATGTTTTGAAAATGTTCTTTGTATTCATAGAAAATCACTTTAAAACCACGGTAAAGGTGGTGAGAAGTGACAATGGGACTAAAATTTTCAGTCAGAATTCAGCACTATAATGGTAGAGAGGGATTACACATCAAATGAGTGTGGCAGGGGTGCCACAGCAAAATGGAAGAGTGGAGAGGAATCACAGGCACTTAATTGACACAGCAAGGTCGATTACGATACATGCTGGTCTTCCTGGCAAATTCTGGGGAGAATATGTATTAGCTGCCATACACATTATAAACTTGCTTTCTTCAACAGTAAAAGGGTGGGAGACGCCCTATGAGAGGCTCATGAAAAAGAAGCCTAGTTATGAGCACCTAAGGGTCATAGGGTGCTTGTGTTATGCAACTAACACAATGAGAAGAGGAGACAAGTTTGCTCCAAGAGGAAGAAGGTGTATCTTACAATGATACCCTAGTGGTCAAAAAGCATATAGGCTTTATGATATGGAGTCTAAGAAGGTTTTTGTATCCAGAGATGTTGTATTTAAGGAAACTATATTTCCTTTTAAACAAACAACATCAGAGTTTGCCCAAAATCCTTTGAGCATAACATCGGATAGACAAGAAAATGATGGTGGTGATCATACACCTGTTTCTGTTAACAATCATATTTTGCAGGAAAACACTGATGAAATTATGGAGGATGATCTAGGATCATTGGAAACAGGAGCAGCCAGGGAAGTAGGGATTGCAGGAGAAAATCAGGCAACTCATATTCATGTTGAACCTGATGTTGTCCAAGAGGGTCCAAGGAAAATTTATAGAGAAAGGAGAGTTCCTCTGAAGATGCAGGACTATGATAGTCCTACTTTGCATGAGAAAGTTAATCCAGTAGGGAGTCTTCAAGCAAGAAGCAATCTTGTGCATACATACCTAGACAACTTGGATTACTACACACCTGAATATCTAGTGTCTCTTAGCAAATTTCTCACTATTCATGAACCTTAGCTTCCTGTTATAGAGAAGCAACAACTGATCCTGATTGGGAACAAGCAATGCAGGAAGAGTTGACAGCAATAGAGAACAATGAAACCTGGGTTGTAACAAACTTGCCATTGGGAGAGAAAGCCATTGATAGTAAGTGGGTTTACAAAGTGAAGTTTAGGCCAAATGGAGAAGTCGAGAGATTGAAAGCAAGGCTAGTAGTGAGGGGTGATAAACAGATTGAAGGAAAGGATTATAAGGCAACATTCTCACTTGTAGCAAAATTTGCCACAGTGAGAATATTAATAGCATTGGCTACATGGAGAGGTTGGAACCTGTACCAATTAGACATAAACAATGCTTTCCTTCATGGAAAGCTAGAAGAAGATTTTTATTTGAAAATTCCAGATTGATACAAGGGAGGAGGTGAAGGCAAAGTATGTAAACTGCAAAAAAGCCTATATGGGCTTAAACAAGCTTCCAGGCAATGGAACTTGGAATTGAAGACTTTCTTGTTAGGGCATGAATTTACTCAGTGCCACAGAGATCAATCTTTTTTTATCAAGTATACGGCAGGAAAGTGTTGTATCATCCTAGTTTATGTAGATAATTTGCTAGTGAATAGAGATGATGAAACAACAATTTTAGCAATGAAGGTTCACATACACAAGGCCTTTACTATCAAGGATTTAGGAAAGTTGAGGTATTTTCTCGGAATTGAAATCGGCAGAGGAGTCAAAGGTACTTTGATTAATCAAAGGAAGTATTGTCTTGACATCATCAAGGATGTTGGCATGGAACACTGCTCTCCGGTAGGATTCCCTTTTCTAAAAGGGAATAAAATTATGCAAAGATGAAGGAGATGCATTGGATGATCCAGAGTGCTATAGAAGACTGGTGGGAAGGCTTCTGTATCTCAACCTTTCAAGACATGATCTATCATTCTCTGTTCAACAACTTAGCCAATACCTAAGTAACCCTAGAAAGCCACACATGCTTACAGCACTTCACATCATCAGGTACCTGAAAGGTACGACAGATTTGGTGCTGTTATATCCTAGCAGCAATGCAGATCAATTATGTGGTTACAGTGATGCTGATTAGGGAAGTTGTATGTTTAGTGGGAGATCTCTCACAGGGTATTGTGCGTTTCTTGGATCATCCTTGGTTTCTTGGAAACCCAAAAAGGAAAAGGTGGTTTCTAAGTCTTCATGTGAAGCTGAGCTTCGAAGTATGTCATAGACTACCAGTGAATTAGTTTGGGTAGCTGGAGTTTTTGAAGATCTCTTCTTACTTATAGATCAACCAATCACTTTGTCTTGTGATAACAAAGCTGCGCAATATATAGCACACAATGCAGTATTTCATGAAAGGACCAAGCACCTAAAGTTGGATTGTTACTACATCAGGGAGAACATTGCTTCTGGGTTCATCAACACTGCTTATGTCAGAACAACTCTTCAACTTGCAGACCTGCTAACTAAATCTTTATTAGTAGCTCAGCGCCAATTCTTGTCTTGCAAGTTAGGACTTGTTCATCTTTCCCAAGTCCAACTTGAAGGGAGGGGGGTGTAGAATATTGTGCACCTTCTACTTATTATTTTGTGATATTTCACTTGATATTAGCTGGATGTACTGAGTGTGTAGACGATGAGATGTTTGTCCTTTTTTGTCCTTTTGTAAAGGTGTACATTGTGAGGTGTCCTAGGATAGATTTCTAGGACACTGCTTGCATTATATATATGAGAATACATAATCGTTTATTTTTGGGTTAAGAGCTGTCAAATAATCAGCCTCCATTTCTGTTAACCTAAAATATACTTGCTACAAATATTTATGTGTTGGGATTCTTCATTATCAAATTGGTAGGAAACCAGAATTTGCTAGTGATAGAAGTTTTAGAAAAATAGTTTAGTGATACAATTTCACAACTAAAGACTATCTAATCGTATCAGCAGGTTCACCAAACATCAATGACATGATAGGATTGGACTTTCACCATGCTCATCGAGAAAATTTCGTTTCTGAACAAAATGTAATTCTAAGCATATCTAGTCACCAAAGTGCAAAGAAAAGTAAATCATCTCATATTTCCTTTAACTCCACAATTCAAAACTACACATATACCAACAAAAATAAAATAATGTACATTATGGCCCTTCGATCCACATGACAACTGTTATGGCTGAATTTTTTGACAGGATGACATTGACGTGATGACCCGATGACATGATGCCATCTGACATGATGACGAAGTAACTATGACTTGAAGACGCAACGTTGGACGCGAGATTGGAGTAGAGCATTAAGTGGTAACGGTTCAGCTAAATAAGGAAGGAGTGTAATGAGGCATAAATTCAGCCGTTAAAGAGCAAGGATCATGACGTTGGAGCATAAATGAGGAAGATCTCCCATGATTGAAGGACCGAAATTAATGTAATAATTAGGGAATTTATTATGTATTCGTTGAGAAAAAGCCAAGGGGGGAAAAGAGGCATACAAAAGGGGGTAGAGAATCATTAGTCATTGTTTTTACGCATTATTATCAAAAGAACACTCGAGACAAAAGTACTTTTGTAATGTCAGTCGCTCACTAAGAAAGACAGTGAACCATAGTAGATTGGTGGATCTCCATGCACCTGCGGTTTTTACCCACCTTCATTGGGGTTTTCCGCGTCACCATTTTTGTGTTTTCATCCCCTTTGATCCCCATTGCATTCGTTTGTCGCATTGTCTTAAACATAATCTGGTTAAATCGTCCCAAACTTTAATTTTGTCGTAAGTGATAAATTTTAGCATAAACAATTTGGCGCCCACCGTGGGGCATAACCAGACCATCTACTGTTCAAAATCCATCAAATGGGGGAAACACTTAACCTCGAGGAAATGCAGAGACAATATGAACAGATGAGAGCAGAAATGCTCGAAATGAAGCAAGACAATGAGTGGCTAGCTACCGACTTCACGAGGTCGCAGGAGAGAGTCTAGATATTGCAGGAAGAGTTAGCGTCGTCCAAAGCTTCGAAGGTCCGACGTCGCGCTAACCTAAAAGACATCCCTTTGATGGGGAACCTTTCTGAGTCAGATAGTGAGGAGCCTGAAAATGACGAAGAGCCCGAGGAGGAAGATCCCTTAAACAATGAAGAGAACGATCAAGGCGAAGGAGAAGCGAATCTTATGGCGAAGCTCATGGTCCAGATCGAAAAGCAGAATAAACGCTTAATGAAGCTCATGTCCCAGCTCCCCGGGGCTCTGACGCCAAGCATCGTGGAGCATCCAGACGGTTATGCAGAGTCACCATTCGTCGAAAGGATCGCGAGGGCTGTGCTTCCCAAAAAGCTAACTGCCTACCCTCGCTGCTAATTATGATGGTTCAACCGATCCAGGCGAGCATGTCGCCCAGTACAAGCAGCGGATGTGGCAAGCGTCAATTCCTTGGCATTTGGTAGAGGCCTGCATGTGCAAGTCTTTTGGAGCCACGCTCACCGGTCCCGCTCTCAAATGGCTCGGATCCCTCAGGCCAGGAGCATTGGCAATTTTTCCACCCTAGTCAATAAGTTCTATGAGAAGTTCGAAGGCAGTCGTAGCCTGGAAAAGCAGACGAGCGACTTATATGGCGTCGTTAAGGACCTAAAGAATTGTTCGCGATTATTATAATCGCTTTAAAAAGAAATGATTAGCATTAAAGATCTTGATACTAAGACTGCTTTGAATGTTTCATGAAAGGATTAATCTTGCGATCAAAGCTATACAATCGTTTGACAAAGTACTCGTGCCAGACGTTCGAGGAAGTCAAGTCGCGAGCATTAGCGCAGATGAGATTGGAGGAATATGATGCCATCCTCAACACCATATCAACCCGACGTGCACCAGAGACCCCTGCTGACCGGAAGGCTTTCGTCCCCAAGAAGAATAATTGGCGAAGCCACCCATATAGTCACTCAAATCAGGTAAACAATGTTACTGATGTTGTCGAAAATGCACGTAACGACGCAAGGACGGAGTCGCCGACCTTCCCCGATCTAGACTCTTACGGATTTTCCGTCGATGTGGAGGCGTCTGAATGCTTATGTCCAAAATCGGAGCACCCGTTCGTTGGCCAAAAAAGACGACCGACCGGAAGCGCAAAAAGATCAAACAAAGTGTGTGTCAGTTCCATCATGACCATGGCCATAAGACGGAGGAGTGCATTGCGTTGCGACGAGAGGTCGCGTTCATGCTTAATAAGGGGCACCTTAAAGACCTCTTGAGCGATAAAGGTAAAGCGTCCTTCGGAGGAATACCGCGCAGTCCGACCCTCCTGCGTCGCCCACGCACGTAAAGGTAATCAACGTTATTTCTGGTGGGTCTGATGTATGTGGACTAACGTATTCCGCAGCCAAAAGGCTAGCAAGAGAGGGTACTCCCTCGTCCGCCGTTTTTAAATCTTGCAGGTCAGCTGAAGAACGCAAGCTCGAAGCAATGGCAATAACCTTTGACGACGACGACGTCTGCGACGTGGAGCATCACGATGGATTAGTCATATCCCTGACTGTCAGTAATTGCTTGTTGAAGCGGGTGTTAGTCGATGGGGGCAGCTCAGCCAACATCATATTCAAAAGCGCCCTCGAAGGTATGGGTTTGTGCGATAAAGATATTACTAAAAAATCTACTGTTTTGGTAGGTTCAGTGGAGAGCTCAACATACTGTCGGAGAGATCACATTGCCAACGCTAGCCAAAGGCGTCAACCTGCCAACCAGATTCAACGTTGTGGATTCCGTCCGCTATAACATCATTCTCGGCACTCCATGGATACACAAGATGAAGGCGTCCCTCAACTTATCATCAGTCGCTGAAGTTTCCAACCAAGTGGGGCGTCCAAGAAATAAAGGGCGAGCAGAAATCTGCAAGAGAATGCTATAGTTCGTCGCTCAAACCCCCAAAAGCGTCCATCTAGCAATTAAAGGATGGATCAGCGCCCGACGCCCCAGCGAGCAGGACGTGGATGAAGTGATGCTCGATCCATCCATCCCCGATCGTGTCGTTCGAATCGGAGCGAAGTTGCCGCAAGAAATACGAGGTCAGTTAGTTGATTTTTTGAAAGCTAACCAAGATTGTTTTGCTTGCTCCTATGAGATATGACAGGAATCAGTCCTAACGTCATCACGCATAAGCTCAACGTCGACCCCGCTCACAAGCCTGTAAAACATAAAAGACGCATTTCGCACCCAAAAGGAATCAAGTCATCAATGACGAGGTTCAAAAGCTGATCGAAACCGGAAAGATTCGTGAGGTAAAATATCCAGATTGGTTAGCCAATGTCGTGGTGGTCAGCAAAAAGAACGGGAAGTGGAGAGTCTGCATCGACTTCACAGATTTGAACAACGTGTCCCAAGGATCCATTCCCTCTCCCTCATATAGATGCAATGGTCGACGTGACGACAGGTCACGAGCTTTTAACGTTCATGGACGCATATTCCGGGTACAACCAAATATTGATGCATCCGGACGATCAGGAAAAGACCGCGTTTGTCACTGATAAAGGTATATATTGTTATAAGGTTATGCCTTTTGGTTTGAAAAATGCAGGTGCCACATATCAGCGATTGGTCAACCAAATGTTTAAAGACCAACTGGGCGACACCATGGAAGTAGTATACATAGACGATATGCTCGTCAAATCCAAGCGAGCAGACGATCACATCCAGCATCTGTCGGAGGCTTTTGATGTCCTGCGAAGGTATGGCATGAAATTAAATCCACTAAGTGCACATTTGGAGTGTCTGCAGGAAAGTTCTTAGGGTACGTCGTTACAGCAACGAGGAATTGAAGCCAGCCCGGATCAAATAAAAGCCATCATTAACATTCAATCTCCACGAAGCGTCAAGGAGGTGCAAAAGTTGACCGGTCGTGTAGCCGCACTGAATCGTTTCATATCCCGGTCGTCCGAAAAATGCCATCTATTTTATGACGTCCTAAGAAAGAATAAGGGCTTCAACTAGTCGTAGCAACACGAAGATGCGATGCAGAAACTTAAAAGCTACGTAGTATCGCCGCCATTGCTGTCGAAGCCAAATATCGGAGAGACGTTGCAGCTTTATCTCGCGGTAAGCAATGTGTCCGTCAGTGCTGTCCTGACGCGGGAAGCAGAAAGCCATCAGCTACCAATCTACTATGTCAGTAAGTCTCTGCTAGACGCAGAGACCAGGTATTCTTCATTAGAGAAGCTCATTTTAGCCATAGTCGTAGCTGTTAAAAAGCTTAGGCACTATTTTGAAACACATACTGTTATCGTTATGACTAACTATCCTATCAAGTCTGTCTTGCGACACCCATAATTGACAGGACGCATGAGCAAGTGGGCAATAGCACTCATGCGTACGAATCCAGTTTCATCCAAGAACAGCTATCAAGTCACAAGCTTTGGCAGATTTTGTGGCAGACTTTAGCCCAGAGCTAGAAAAGCTTGCGGACGACGAAGTCGCAAAGATTAATCAAGTAAACGACGACTCTTGGATACTGTTTAATTGATGGATCTTCTAATGTTTGTGGTGCAGGTCTTGGCATTGTGCTAAAGTCGCCACAAGGGGGCAAGATAGTATTACCCATTTGCTGTGAATTCAGAGCGACGAATAACGAAGCCGAATACGAGGCGCTCATAGCAGGAATGGCACTAGCAGAAGATATGGGAGCAAAAGCATTGAAAGTCTTCAGCGATTCACTGCTGATAGTCAGCCAAGTCAAGGGTGAATTCACGGCAAAAGACTCTAAAATGGCCATGTACTTAGAAATAGCTCGGGTAAAAGTAAAGTGTTTAATTCATTTGACATTTTACAGATACTAAGGGACCAGAATACGCAAGCTGATGCATTGGCCAATCTCGGATCTTCTTTAAGGGACGTTTCGTTTACGTCCGTCCCTATAGTTCATTTGGCAAATCCTACTATTGCTAGGAGCGTTAGGGACGCTGTCACGACGATGGTCGAACAGCTCCAAGAAAACCATGAGGTCGTCAGTAACATCGGTAACCTCGCATCTGAGAGCGACCCTGACGTCGAGGAGGTAAGTGTCAGTTGGACAAAACCGCTTTATGATTTTCTTGCTAACGACGTACTCCCAACAGATAAGGCAGAAGCACGCAGAATTCGGTTCAAAGTGTCGCGATACATACTCATTCAAGGAGTACTGTTCAAAAAATCTCCGCAGGCCCCTACCTGCGTTGTTTGGAAAAGGATCAATGGGGGAAAGTCCTGAAGGACATGCATGAAGGCACTTGTGGAAATCACTCAGGAGGACGCATTATCCAACAGATGTTGCGCATGGGATACTATTGGCCAACAATGAAGAAAGACGCAATAAGGTATGTCGCCAAGTGCGATAGCTGTCAACGACATGCAGGTATGACGCATAAACCTTGTGAAGTTTTGCATCCTACTCTAACACCTTGGCCTTTCATGAAATGGGGCATGGACATATGGGTAAGTTACCCCAGCCCAGGCCATAAGGTCTTTATGTGGCACTAACTGACTACTTTTCTAATGGATTGAAGCAGGTTCTTTTCAACAGGTACGCGACAAGGAAGTGATTTCTTTTATATATACTAACATTATTTGCAGGTTTGGTGTTCTGTCCGAGATAGTATGCGACAATGGGTAGCAATTCATTAGCAACGAGACAAGACATTTCTGCGAGGAATAGAGCATAACGTTGTTAACGTCAACACCCAGATACCCGCAAGCCAATGGACAGGCTGAGTCCAGTAACAAGACGATCATTGACTCTTTGCAGAAGCGACTCATAGCCAAAAAGGGTAAATGGGCGGAGGCGTTGCCTTCCATCTTATGGGCTAATCGCACGACACCGCGCACTGCGACTGGACAAACACCGTTCTCACTAGTATATGGTTGCGAGGCTTTCCTGCCTTCAGAAGTGAGCATCCCAACTGCGAGATGTAGTCTAACGATGGAGCGACAGAACCGCGATGAACTGGTAAACGACCTAGATACCATCGAAGAGTTGCGCGACGCAGCATTGGTACGCATGGCGGCCCAGCAACAAATAGTCGCAAGGAGCTTTAATAAAAACGTCCAAGCCAAGTCCTTCGTCGAAGGTGATTGAGTTCTAAGGAAAGTATTTCAGAACACACAAGAGGTTAACGCTGGTAAGCTAGGACAGAAGTGGGAAGGACCATATCAAATTAGTAAGGTGGTAGGCAACGGAGCCTACCAATTGGTCCGACGTGACAAAAGCTATGTGCCACGTAGCTGGAATGCCACACACCTCAAACGATACTTCTTTTAAGCTAAGTAATAAATTTTATTTTCCCATTCGTTGTAAAAAAAAAGATATAGGTGATAATGCTATTATATCTGTGTCGCTAGCTGCTAGAGACCATAGTGTTCTCTCACAGGGTATTGTTGAATTTCAGGGAAGCTGTTCCCGTCCATCTCGTTAACGTTCCGACGATTTTTTACAAGACATCAGGCAGACTTGCATTTTACTACCATATAAAGTCTTTTGGTCCACTATTGCTTCAGCTGACGCTACGACAGGGCCACAGTCATTTTAAAGCTATAACTGCTTACGACATTTCATTTATCTCTCTGACAGACACACGTAAGTATCTATGCTTACGACATGCCAAAAGTTGCGTCTGAACGACCAAAGATGGCTTACTAAGCTCCTGACTATCCTCTAGAAACGTCAGAATAACGAGTGAGACACATGCATACGACACAAAATTAGCAAAGTAATGGTCACCCCCATAGGCGACCCAAAATTTCAAACGATAAAAAGTTATGGTCACCCCCATAGGTGACCCAAAAGTACAATACAAACAGTCACTCCTTCGAGTGACCTAGAACAGAGTTTGATTAAAAGTTTAAGTGGCAGGGGAATGATATAGTGTGCTTAAAAATTAAACGTCAGGGGCGTCTTCAGCTTCCCCCTTCTCTGACGCAACAGCTGGCAAGACAGTGGTTGGAGCTTCCTTCTCAGTTTCAGGATCAGGCGGCACATCTGACGCTATGAACCCGGCAGAGGACGGGGTGTTCTCATCAACTTTTGATGAAGAGCCCGTCGTCGAAGCCAGGTGTTCCTCGTCCATCAGATCCTTCATGGACCCCATGTACTTGAGGAATAAGTCAATGTCCTTCTGTGGCGTCCACGACGCCGTCTTTTTCATTAGGAATTGATGCATAAGCTTAGCCCTGACCCTGGTCGTCACTTCAGCCTCGAGCATATCCAGCTCATTCTTCTGTGCGTCAACGCTCGCCTGGAGCGTCGCGATTTCCTGACGCGAAGATTCCTCCAGCTTAGTCGCCCTCTGCCTAATCTCTTCCAGCTCCTCCCCATTCTTCTTTAGGGCTTTTCCCATATCCTCCATGGCCTTCTTGCAAGACTCCACCTCATCGCCTTTGGACTTCGCGTCCAATTCAGCCTTCTCCATTCTCTGTTTCATGGACAGATAACCCTTCAGTAGAGATGAGATGTCCCTCTTAGCCATTAGGAGATGTTGAGAAGACTGCATAGAAAAGACATGATGCACGTCACTTAAAGAGTCGTAAGTTATTGTCATGATAAGCATAATGTCTCAAAAGAAAAACAAGTGTATATACCTGAAATAAGAGTTCTAGCCCATCTGACATCATACGGGGAAGAGTATGGTCCTTGATCCTTTCCATTGCGCTGGGGAAAAGGAACCTGTCAGTCTCAGGCCATATGGACCTTTCCAACGACATGAAGTCGTTAGGGACGGTCACAGTGTAGGAAGGACCGCTCTTGTCTGGAGGGGCCAGGAAGTCAGTTTTGCGCGTTTTAGACGCGACGTCATGCTCATCGTCCAAGTGGACGACGACCGTTGTGTCCTTCTTTGTCGACGCTGACGACAAGGACGCCGCGTTAGTAGAGGACTCCCTCTTACGTTTGCGCAGCATCTCAGCTAGCGCTTGCCCATCCAAACTCCCCTTAGGGCGCGACTGCGATGAACCTGTCCAGTAGTGTTTGAGTCAGTAACACGAAACCCTCTCTTAGAAAGTCCTACTCAAAAATAAAAAATCAGAAAGAATAGATAGACTAACCAGATGCCATAGATGAACAACAGTCTTGAGAAGCAAATAGAATCATTCTGAACTGTCTGTCTTCCTCTGGTACCTTCAGAAATTTGTCACGGAGACTCTGAAATTCGTCGCGATGCAACAGCAGTTTTGGGTTAAGACCTGCAGTAGAAATGATATAAGAGTAGTGTTGACGACATGACACGGACTTAAAAAGACTGAAAATAAACACACCTTCGGTATTCCAGCCGCCAACCAAAGACGTGCCAGCTTCCCCTAGCGACGACCTCTTCACAAACACAAACCAGTTTTTCCAACCTTTGTCATTCGACTGGACTCCCCCGACCAGAGGTTCTAACCTCGCCTTTGCATGTATGGCTATTCTACTTTTGGCCTTGACCCTAATTTCATAGTGTAACAGTAGGTCATGGAGGGTGAGGGCTTCTTCCCACGACGCCGTCACCCTTTTGATGACGCTCAGAATCCGCCAGACCTGAGGCATAATTTGCCCAGGACTGATCTGGTAAATCTGCATCAGGTCCCTTGCTAAGGGGTTGAAGGGAAGTCTTAGACCTATTTTGAAAGGGTACTCATAGAGCACCACCCATTTGGGGGGACATAATTTTGGTGGTTCATCAGACTCAGCGTTTCTAATGACAGTGCTTTTGGGCAATTCCCTAAGTCTAAAAACCTTAATAGATCCTCTTTTGACATCGTTGACAGTTCATCTTCATTCTCTACCCTTTGTTCTATAGCTTTCTCTTTCCCTCTCGATTTTTCTTGATTTTTTACAAAAGTCCTAATGCTACGTCTGCTAGGCGCCATGAGAACAGTGGAAGAAGAAAGGAAAAATAGCACGAATTAAAGGAAATAACGAACGGAAAGTGCGAAATTACCTGGTGTCAGTGATGGATTTTTCGGCGGAGGGAATAATGGAAGTTAAGGAGGAATTTGTAAGGAGAGAGAAAGATTTGATGAAGTTCGAATAGAAGTTAGAACCCTTAAACCGCGCAAGTTATTTATGTCATCAAGAGCAATCATGACAACGTGCCAACGGTTATAATTAAAACGGCTATTTAAAAATATAAAACCACCTTTTGTGTTTTGTGGCTATTAGGTTACCAAATATAACTGCCTAAACCGATTTTCTTTCCTTATGTTTCTTTGGGGAATTTTTCTATAATTGACAAAAGCGAGATTCTTCTTGTGATTTTTGATGTCTTAATGACTTAGAGAGAATTTCATTTGATTTATTGATTTTTCTTAATAATTGTCTCATGGGTCTTTGTGTTACCCTGATTCAACAATTGGGGGCAAACTGTTATGGCTGAATTTTTTGACAGAATGATATTCACGCAATGACGTGATGACCTGATGATATGATGCCATCTCACATGATGACGAAGTAACTATGACTTAAAGACGCAATGTTGGACGCGAGATTGGAGCAGAGCATTAAGTGGTAACGGTTCAGCTAAATAAGGAAGGAGTGTAATGAGGCATAAATTCAGCCGTTAAAGAGCAAGGATCATGACGTTGGAGCATAAATGAGGAAGATCTCCCATGATTGAAGGACCAAAATTAATGTAATAATTAGGGAATTTATTATGTATTCGTTGAGAAAAAGCCAAGGGGGGAAAAGAGGCATACAAAAGGAGGTACAGAAAAATCATTAGTCATTTTTTACGCATTATTATCGAAAGAACACTAGAGACAAAAGTACTTTTGTAACGTCAGTCGCTCACTAAGAAAGACAGTGAACCATAGTAGATTGGTGGATCTCCATCCACCCGCGGTTTTTAACCACCTTCAATGAGGTTTTCCGCGTCACCATTTTTGTGTGTTCATCCCCTTTAATCCCCATTGCATTCGTTTGTCGCATTGTCTTAAACATAATCTGGTTATATCGTCCCAAACTTTAATTTCGTCGTAAGTGATAAATTTTAGCATAAACAACAACATCACATACATTTTCTTAATCTAGGTCGATCTTAATATCTTGACTTACTTTTTCTACTTGTGAAATAATTAGGTCATATGATATAACTATTTGGATTTTGGCTATGTACATTATTACCTTCCAAGATCAAGACTAGTAGTAAAACAACGAACAAACAACAAATTTAGATATTAATTAATTGCGAGGAGCCCAAAAATTATTTAGCATTGAGAATATATATATTAAACAACTTACATAAGTAGAAACAATAAGAAAATATATGAATTAGTAACAATTTAATTAATCAACTCAACAATACTCCCATATATACATATTACTACTATAGCTTAGGAATTCCTACTCTTCCATCAAAGATTTGGAGGTTAACTAACAAAGAAAGACACCAACCATCAAAGCGTTGGTAAGAAGAACACTTAAGAATGTTATCAATAACATAACCCTGACAATGTGGATCAACCTTCATATCTTCTAGCCACCCTTTTATCTTATTCCATGTACGTGAAACCACCGCCCGGTATTCCTCCTTCCCCTCTCGGATGTCGGGAAAGAACCCTCTAGCGCTTTTGACGAACGTCCTCACCTTCGACTCAGAGTCTGCTCTATGCGTACATCATAAGCATGGATGGTTATGGTTATGGTTTCTTTACCGAAGTCGCCGTAAGTTTTTCCTATATCGCAATACGCTAGAAAGGGATTGTCGATCTTCGTCATGTTGTTGTTGCTAGGTTGAAGTTCTCTACAAGTTTTACTATCAGGTTAAAGATTGATTTCACAAGTTTTTGAGGTTTCAAGCTGGAAGAATAGGGCAAGAGAGAGGGTGTGTAGTGTGTACATATATATAGAAAAAGAGATCGAGAGGAAGCTTGATGTCTAAGAACTAAGAACTAGTTCTACTCTTACACGGTTTAGGAATGTAACTAGTTATAAAGCCCGGGTTATGCCCCGGGTAAGGAAAATTTTCATTTATTAATATTATACTTTAAGATAGTAATACTAAATATCACTTGGTCTAGTGGTTAAGACTTTAATATATAACCTTGAGGTCATGGGATCAAACCTTGTGCTATGCAATTTCTAGTTTTTTTAATTGTTTGTGAATTACATGGAGTAAAATACATGCTTTACGGAGAGCGCCACGTGGCACCGTTCCACGTTTAGGAACGCCTTTTAATCTATATAGATTACTTTATTTTATTTCTATTAAAACTCTAATTGGATTTAACTTGATAAGCAAGACAAGAGTTTTATCATACAACACTAATACATGCATGCACGGTTAACCTTGCTATTTCTTTCTCCAAAATCCTCGATCGTTATATACTTTTGTAAAAAGGCATTTTAGCTGTTAAAATTTATATATATATATGCAAGAAACCTTACACAGAATAAAGTATGTATATATTAACGACTAAACAAAAATTGAAAATAAAGTATAATTCTTCCGCTCTTTTATAATTGTAATATTTTTTTTTTACTAAGGGCCTGTTCTCCCCAGCTAATTTTCAGTTCAGTTCAGTTCAATTCAATTCAGTTCGGTTCAATTAAGTTCAGTTCAGTTCAGTTCAGACCAGTTCAGTTCAGCTCTTGACAATACTTTTACTCTCACATATCACTATTCATTTCAGTTCAGTTCACATCAGTTCAGTTTTGTTCAGTTCAATTCAGCTGTTTTATGCCGAAGAGAACATGCCCTAAGTAAGAATTATATTAACCACCAAAATAGACAAGTACATCCAAAAACTCTTCTAGAAAGGAGCAGCCCAACTAGGTTGGCCTATAATTGTAATATTTTGATTTTTATACTATTATAATTTAACTTTCACCATCGTTATTATTTTTTGCTAATATTAATTTCTAAAAAACAAATGTTATCATTTATACTGCTGTTGGATTAGTTTCAAATATTATCCTTTTTCTATAATATTTACTATAAACTGACGTTAAATATATTAATAGTTTGAGGTTATACATGAGCGAAAGTAAAACTTAAACTATTGCAATTAAAATTAAAACAACGAACAACCTATTATATTCCATTAATTTACCTCCAAATGAAAAGAATAAAACATGTCATTTTTAAACATATAAAGCGTGTTCCCTATTTAGATCTTAGTACATTGATATGGATGTTCTTTTAGTGATTTGGTTGTTTATTTATTCTTATTCATCAGTAATTTGTGGACAAAAGTGCAAGTAATTTATTCATTAATAAGTTGAACTACATGATAAATATAAGAAAGTATAGATCATAAGTAATTTTGAATATTAGCAATTACAAATGAAGGGTTATAGGCGTTTTATAGCGAGATGTCAAAATGACATCTCACAAAAATTTGGTACATTAAGTCAAAGTCGTACCAATATAGAGTTATTTGGTACCAAAATATAACCTTGGTACCAAACTGAAATTTGATACAAAAATAGAGCTGGTACCAAAGTACTATATTTGAGTTGCCATACTTGCTCATCATAAATCACTATAGGAAAAAGGGCCAAGAATTGCGTGACTTAGGGGTTGCGTTTTTCGACCGTTGCCCTTGGCACAACAACCTTTAACAATTTTGAAGGGTTGCGGTTATTGATAACATTCCTTAACTAATAAGAGATGTGGTTTTTGGTAAAAATCGCATCCCTTCATCAACTAAGGGTTCCGGTTATTGGTAAAATCACATCCGTTTTTTTTTTCATTTGTTTGGTCAACTTGATATACATGATTACATTCAATATGTTTCGTGTGCTCATAAAAATTAGGATTCCTGGCAATATGCAATATATGTAGATTGACTATCACAAAATAATCTCATCCCAGCAGGATGCTGAACTCCAAGATCATACAAAAGTTGTTTCAACCACTTTAATTCACAGATAATAGTAGCCATAGAATGATGTTCTGCCTCTGCAAATTAAAAGAACGAGACACAATAGGTTGATTCTTAGTTATCCAGGAAACAGGAGAATACCCCAACTGAACAAACCATCCACTCAAAGATCTTCTAATAAGAGGGCAACTAGCCCAATCAGAATCATACCATCCTTCAAGACAGAGATCATCACTATCTGAACGAAATAAAATACCATGTTCTGGATTTTTTGTTTAAATATCACACCACTCGCAAGGTGGCCTCCGAGTGTACAACACGCGATGCCTGGATAAACTTTGACAAGATATGAAAAGAATATGCTAAATCAGGGCGAATAACAGCAAGATAAATCAAACTTTCCATCAAATTTATATATTGTTCTGCGTTGTCCATTAAAGGGCCATCAGCCAAAGCAAGCTGATGATGCTGCTTCATAGGAAAATCTACAAGTTTAGCTCCCAACAACCTACACTCCGAAATAATGTCTATAGCATATTTTCTTTGACTAATAAAAATTCCCTGTGGGCCTCTGGCAGCCTACATGCCTAAAAAATACTTCAAAACACCCAAATCTTTCATTTTAAAAACTTTTTCCTAGATAAGTATTTTTTTTGTAAAAATGTAAGAAGTATTATTACCAAATACCATGAAAGCACCATCACCACATTACAGACACTAAACAGACAGCCAAACAACACTGAAACTACAGTAACAAACATACACCACCTAACTGGTCATAAGTGAGTTAAACCAGTTTCTTTCAGCGTGACTCCAATTATCTAACAGCTTACTGCGAATTCTAATACAAACACAACTTTTATGCTTTTAACAACAATATCAAGGCGAGTGACAACTAAATCCCAGTAAGCCTTGTTTCTTGTTTTCCGGAAGTAATAAATCATTGTTGCCAAGCTAGCATAGCAGGTTTGCTGAATCTTTTTACTATTCTATCTTCTACCCCATTTCTTCCAGATCACATACATGTTTTATTTCAGGGCCTCTATAACTTATATTCAACCATTGCATGATATTTTGACAAATCTGCTGATTGTATGCACGCCTAAAGATAGGTGGTTGCAAGTTTCCATCTCCCGGCCACATAGCACATATGACATATCATTGCAAATCTCTGCGTTCCCTAGTCTTTCTCTAGTTCAATGTTTCCCATAAGCAATCAACCATGCTAGGAAAGTATGTTTTGGCAATTCGCATTATTCTAAACCCAGTGATGTCAGTTCACCTTCTAATATTGCCTAGTAAGCCATCCATACCCCTCCTTGACACTGTAATTCCTGCTTCCATCCAGCCATTGTTTGTTCTGGTAGGCTATTTTCATCTGGTCTCTTACATTACATATAGCCTTCCAAACTTCACTAACATCCCTAGCAGGTTCATACACCCACCAATCTTCCCCCTTGATGTACACATAGTGAACCCACCTTATCCAACGTATGTCTTCCTTTTGAGAAATCTGTCAAACATACTTCCCAAGAGCAGCAACATTCCATTGGAAAATATCCCTCACTCCAAGGCCACCAAACTTCTTAGTTTTGCAAACCCACTCCCATGCAACAGGGGGAACTTTATGGAGGGAAATCTTTCCTTCCCATAAGAAGGTTCTACAAATCGCACAATCTTCTTTGGAACACACTTAGGCATGTGAAAAACTTAGGCCCAGTAAGAGTGGGTACTCATCAAAACTACATCCACCAAGACATTCCTGGCAGCATAGGAAAGATGTCTTGAAGTCCAGCAGAGAATTCTTTTAGTAATATTATCCACCAGCACATCACAGTCTGAGATAGATATCTTTTTGGAGGTGATTGGTACCCCTAAATATCTAAAAGGAAAATCCCTCGTAGTAAACCCGGTCACTTGCACAATCCTTTGCTTGATTTCATCTTTAACATTGCCAAAAATAAATGGATGTTTTATCATTATTAGCAGATAAGCCAGAGACTTCTGAGAAAGCTTTCATAGCTCTAATCATGAGAACAACATATTTCACTTCACCTTTACAGAAAAGCATTGAGTCATCTGCAAATATGAGATGATTAAGCTTTAGGTGATTACATCTACAGTGATAGCTGAAATCATCTCTTTTGCTCATATAGTTGCCAGAATCCTGGAAAAATATTCCATAGCTATCACAAACAACAGAGGGGATACGGGATCCCCCCCTGTCTAAGACCTTTCTTCCCCTGAAAGAAGCTATACAATCCTCCATTGAAGCTTAAAGAGTAAGAAGGGGAAGAATACACACCATGACCTAATCTATGAACTGTGTAGGAAACTTCATTGCCACCATAAGCTCCTTAATGAAATTCCAACTTATGGAATCATATGCTTTCCTTAAGTCAATTTTCATTGTGCATCTAGGAGGAGATCTCTTCCTTTTATAATGCTTCAAAAGATCTCGACAGATGAGAATGTTGTGCATGATTTGTCTATTAGATTCAAATGCACTTTGTATTGGGTTGATGATACTTGGTATAATCGCCTTCAATCTGGAACAAAGCATTTTAGAAATAATTTTATATAGAACATTGCAACAAGCAATGGGCCAGAATTGTGTGACACTTTCAGGGTGTTCAACCTTAGGCACAAGATATAGAGTTGTGGCATTAATCTGCTTTAACATCTTCCTTGTTGGGAAAAAATTCAGCACTGCATCAATCATATCTCCTCCAATATAATCCTAAGCTTTTTTTAAAAAAAAAAAAAACACTAGAGTAATGATTTTGTCCAGCTGACTTGTTTTCATCCATGTTAAACAAAGTTATCTTAACATCTTCCCTAGTGAACAAGGCATACAATTCTCTCTATTGACTATCAGACACCAGAGGGCCATCAGCAACCACCCTCTTACTAACATGTGTCTGGGTATCATAATCAGACCTAAGGAGATCTGTATAAAATTCCATAAAAGCAGCGTCAGTACCATGAGCATTGTCTTGCCAAACACTAGCTAGATTTTAAATTCTGTAATCATGATTCCGGATTCTCCTCTTCTTTAAAAAAGCATGGAAGTAGGTTGAGTTTTCATTCCCTCCTTTTATCCATTCTTGTTTAATGTTTTGCTTCAAAAAGGACAATCTAGCCTTATTGAGCCTAGTATACTCTTCCTTTTCTTCAAACTCCTGATTGTGCAAATCTGCATCCAGAGAATTAAAATAAATATGTTGTTGTATTGTCACTAGTCTAGTCAATGCTAGACTAGCCTTATTCTCAATATCATAAAATTTATTTTTATTTAACTTCCTTAATCCCCCTTTCAGTATTTTTAGACTCTTCACAACTTTGTACATAGGGACACCAACCACATTGCTTTGCCATACCTGTTGCACTATCACATTAAATTCATCAGAGAGAGTCCACATGTTACAGAACTTGAATGGTTTATTTAGTCTCACCACATCTTATTCAATCTTGATTAAGCAAGGACACTGATCATAAATACCTTATGGCAAGAAAGAGGCATTATAATCCAGGAACATCTCCAACCATCCTTCATTACAAAAAATCCTATCAATTTTAGAGAACACTCTGTTTTTCCCCTCCTTTTTATTTAACTAAGTAAATCTTGGTCCACTTGGGTGAAGTGGGTTAATGAGATGTACATCAAGGATCAACAGTGGAGTACTTATGTTGCTCCTGATAGTTCCAGCTGGGCATGGAAGTATATTTGTCAGGCAAAAGAAGAAATGAAGGTGAAACTTGGAGGGGATCAATGGTTGCAAGACATCAGGTATAGCATTAACAAATAGTATACAGCAGTGAATGGAAGTGATACAAGAGTCCAATGGAGCTCTTATGTGTGGAATAGATACACTCAGCCTAAGCATCGATTTATCTTATGGCTGAGTGTGGAAAACAGGCTGAAAACCAAAGATAGGTTGAAAAGAATTGGTGTGTGTGCTGATGATGTGTGTCCTATATGTGGACAACATGGTGAAACTGTTAAGCACTTGTTCTTCCAATGTTACTACAGTAGTCAGTGCATTGAGCAGGTGCTAAGATGGTTGGGTATGCATTGGAATGCCAGGAATGTACTTCAGCTATGTAGATGGATCAAAGGGAGATACACTGGGTCCAGTTTTCAGAAAAAGGTGGGTATAGCTGCTGTAGCTGATACAGTTTACTCCATCTGGAGAGTGCATAATTCTGCGCATTGGGATGGCCTTGTGGTGATTAGTAGTAAGATTGTACAGGAGATAAAGTACTGTGTGAAAGAGAGAATTAAACAGCTCATGAGTGACAAAGTGAAGGATAGGGACAGAAGATGGTTTGACAATGTATAAGCTGGGCTTGTCCAGTGCGTAGTGTGATTTGCTGTGGCAAATGGCTAGGTGTAGTTTTGGTTGTGCTATTAATCTACTTATCTGTTTCAAAAAAAAAAAAAAAATCTTGGTCCACTTGTCCACATCTCCTGCAAACAGCTATCTCTCAAGCATTGTCTAAAATATGCTACCTCTTCCAAAGTAATAGATGAACCTATTCTTTTACCAATGTGAAGTACGTTGTTAAAGTCACCTAACACAACCTAAGTACATGTGATACAACCACTAATAACATGAAGTTCCCTCCATAGGCTCTTCCTTTCATCCGTATCATTTGAGCCATAGACTACTGTAAGAGCAAAACTCTTCCTTGTAGGCATGTGCTCCGCATACAGTGAATGTGCTACGTAGAAGACCCCCATATATTCACACAAAAAAATTGCCAGCCATACTAGCCAGATCCTCCCACCATGATGATGAGAATAATTGGTAACAACAGACCACCTATTACAAATCTTAGGGAAAGCCTTTTGAAAATTCAAATGTTTCACCCTTGTCTCTAGGAGTCCAAATAGTCAATATTATGATGATTCAAAAACCATTTAATATCTCCATGTTTTGCGGACTATTTAGACCCCTAACATTCTAGAAACCAAATTTGTCCATTAAGAGGAATGACTCCTCCCCACCTCCAGTTGTGTTAATACTTGGAGGTGCTACTTTCATATTACCCTGAGTGTGATCCTTTTCCTAAACTGCTTTCTCATGCTGACTGTGCATTCTTATTTCTTGATTATTATTCAGTTATGTCTCCCTTTCAGTCCTATTGACAACAGCAGTAGGAACAATAACTGACACTAGAGCAATATGATTTACTTTCTCCTTAGCGATCCAAAACTGTTTTGGCTTGATCTTTCTAAGTGCCACTTCATACTTCTTATGTCTACATTCTTCTTGTGTATGACCTATACCTCTACAATCTCCACGGATTATATGCTTACATTCAAATATCACTTGTTGCTTTTTAACAACACCCATCTCATTTACAAAAGAAATTTCCTCAACACCTCAACTAAGACTCAAGCATATTCTATGATGTGCTTTTGAGCAGTAGCTGTGTCAGTTCTAATTGGCTTCCCAATCAAACTCACAATCTTGTTTAGTGTGCCCTTCCCCCAATATTTCAATATTAAGTTATTTATTTTGGTAGTGCAGCTGTTGTGGTTTTAACATTGTAGTGTGCCCTTCCCCCAATATTTCAATCAAACTCACACATTTTAACTAGTTACTACAATATTAAGTTATTTATTTGGTGATTTATTTAGATGCACATTTTAACATTAGTTATTGAATATTGTGTATTATCTATAGTATTATATTGTTTTATTTGGATGAATTCAATTACAAAATTCACATTTTACATTAGCTGTTGAAAATTTATTCGGTGATTTATGTCAATGTATATTTCATGTTAAGTTGTTTTCATTATGAAGGATTTTTGTTTTTTACCCGTTATTTTTACCATGTTTTGAATATTACCATCTTATACTTTTTTTTAAAATTTAGCACCTTATATCATAGTAAATAAATGGACTTTCGAGCAGATAGCGGAACCAAAAATTGTGTCTTCTCCTTGATAAAGAGATAAAAAGGATGAAGCAAATTGTTGATTGTATCCTAAACACTCTTATAACCGTGTCTCAACCGTTCCCCTTAGAAGAATATATGCTTCTAAAGGATGAGGTTGAATCCACTTTTCTTCTTTACTAAACTAACACCATTTTTTTATTCTCAAAAAAGAAAAGAATGAAGGGGTTATTCATAGATTTTTTTGACTTGCTAAAAATCACCACCTTGAATTGTTTTTTGGTGGATTTTCTTATGATATAGGGCCACTTGCAAGAACTTTTTTCCTCCATTTCTTTATTCTCTTCCAGATTTTGTCCATTCAGCTTCCCCGGCTATTCTTTCACCCCTATTTTTACTGCTCTCTCACCATCCTAAATTCATCCTCACCAACCTTACATGTGAGTACAACAAAGCCTTAATTTTGATGAGCTTATGTTGGATTGTATACTAGTTATATTGGGTTGTATTTATGGTGTTGTTATGTTTGGCCCTTGTAGTTATGTGTTGTATTGACCCATATGCTAGAGTAACTCTTCCTAGGGTTGTATATGTTTACTGCCAAAGGCAATCTCAATACACAACTTGACACATCTTTAAACCAAACACGACCCTTCTGTCGTGGCATGGTATCATAGCCGGAAAACTGAACTTGCATGGCGAACTTGCTCATCTCCTTGCCATAACCCAGTCCTCACCCGAGTGAACCAGGAGGGATCCAAAATATGTCATGGGCGACCAGAAAAAGATTGTAGACACGGGAAAAGGAGAGTGGCATGTGACAGCCACCTCCACATATTACCTCGGATCCGGTGACTAGTCGGGGAACGTGATCTTTACAAGGGATAATTACGTGAGTTGAGCGAGGATATGACCATCTCCCTTAGAGTCAGACGTAAATTCGGATTTGTGGATGGAGTGATAAGCAAACCCGAGGACCCTAATGCACTACTTTACTAGGAAAAGGTTCATTAAATGATCGTATCGTGGATTCTACGGAGCATGGAACGTAAAATTACAGCTACAATCCCTTTGCACGATACTACTAAGGAGTTGTGGGATTGCCTCGAATGTAGGTTTTGCGTGGCGAATGGGCCACGTATTCAACAGCTTAAGGCTACGGATTGTGTAAACAAACAAAGACCATGAGCATTGATGAGCATTACACAAAATTCTTGGGCTACTATGACGAGTTGGCACGATTGAAGCCCTTACCATCGTGTGTGTAAGAAATGCGATTGTGGGATTGCGTTGAGATTATCGAAGGAGCGATACGAAGAAATTTTCCACCAATTCTTGATTGGTTTGGATACCGAAGCATATGGTGTTGTGCGCACCAACTTACTCTCCCAACAGCCTTTGGGGGATTTAAACCATGCACATCAAGCCATATTCAGGAGGAACAGTTGAGGGCGGTGGGTCGTGGGCGGGGCAGTAATGAAAGTGTTCGCGCCTTCCTTGCTAAGGCCAAAAGAGGGAAAGGGAGATATAATCGAGTTGATAAGAGTAAGCTTTTAGGCCCTAACTGCAAGCAACGGGGGCACGAGGTAAGAACGTGTTTTAGAATTCATGGAAACTCGCGTGTGGTATGAGGAACGCCTCCGTGCACGTCAGTGCGGACGCACGGATAGAGCTGGGTGCGCTGAGGGTGGTGTTGGGGTAGCATCGGGTGACCGCTTTAGGTGTTGGCACGTCGGGGGTTGGTGGGACAACCCTTGGTGTAGGGAGCTCGTGCGCATGCTGTGAGTGATGGTGCGTTTAGTCCCGCCCCTAGGGAACGTGGTGCACCACTTTTTGATCTCACACCAGAACATATACATACACTTATGAACCTTATTAACAATTAACAGTCTACTAGTGATCGTATGATCGGTGAGAATAATGATTTAGAGTGGATTATCGATACCAGAGCCTCACATCACATCGCTAAAGTTTTATCTGCTTTGCATTATGTGCGTGTTATTACAGGATGCCCTGTAAGTCTCCCTAATGGGCATATTCTGCTATTGCCACTCAACAAGGGGATGTGTATTTTACTAAAAAATCTTATGTTACGCGATGTGTTGTTTGTTCCTGAGTTTTCTTTTAATTTGATTTTTGTATCCCATTTGGTGTCTGATAATGCATGTATTATTCAATTCACTCCCTCTTTATGTGCTATATAGGACCGACCTTCAAGGGATATGATTAAAGCAGGTGAACGCCGAGGGGGTCTCTACTTCTTCCGCATAGTGGCTGTTGTGCAAGCATTTGGACTTAATGGTGTGAGTGAGTTTGATCTGTGACATCAAAGGTTAGGTCACCCTTAGGGACGAGTTGTGAAGCTTCTTCATGTTATTCGTTCTAGTGTCCATAGGAAGAAATCGAATAAATTTTGTGATGTTTGTTCTTTGGCTTAACAAACACGTGATAACTTTCTTGCTAGTTCCAATAAAGCTAGACGTTTATTTGAGTTGATACATTGTGATTTTTGGGACCCCTATAATACCCCTTCGTCTTGCGGAGTAGTTTATTTTTTGTTACTTGATGATTATTCCCGTACTTTGTGGGTTTATCTCTTGAATAATAAAATTAAAGTTTACAAATGCTTTACCTCTTTGTTCGCGATGGTCACATGTCAATTTAAAACCAATGTTAAAACTTTTCGTAGTGACATTGGTACGGAGTTTCATTGTATGTTTGATTTCTTTCAACGTAGTGGTATCTTATTTCAGACCTCTTCTACTGGCACCCCTCAACAAAATGGGCGAGTTGAGAGAAAACACCAACATATCTTGATTGTGAGTAGAGCTTTAATGTTTCAAACCAACCTACATGTTCCTTTTTTTGGGAGAACGTGTGCTTTACGTTGTTCATTTGATCAATCGTACTCCTTCTAGGGTCTTAGAGAATAAAACATTATATGAATTGATTTTTGGCCATGCTCCTAAATCTGATCTTTTGTGGGTGTTATGTCGTTTGTGATTTGCTCATAATAAAAGGCCAAAAGGGATAAATTTGCTCCTTGGAGTCGTAAGTGTGTATTTCTTGGACCCCACAAGAACGAAAGGGTGGAAATTGTATGATTTGGAGATGAGAGATATTTTTGTGTCAAGAGATATTCAATTTTTTGAACCATCTTTCTCTTATATTTCTTCTTCTCCTAATGCTTCACCTCACCAACATGACTCCTTCCCTTCTTCTCCTAATTCCTTCCCTTTAGCTGATGACCCAACGGATACCCCCAATCCATCTCCTTCTTTTGAACCAGGCCCAGACACCCCCAGCCCACATGCATCCCCCACGCTTCCTTCTTCCTTGAGTCTGGGCGCAGCTCCCCCACCCACTATTCCTACCCCCACGTCAGGCCTAGTTATTGGCCCCCTGATCCACACTCCTTTGTATCCCCTCATCCAGCCTTCTCGGCCCAACCTAAACCTCCTACCTCCCCTCCTTTGGGTCGCGGCCATCGTGCCAAGCACCCTAGCGCTCTTTTGCGTGATTATGTGGTGCATATGGTGACTGAGAGCCCCCCTCTAGGTTCACATCATGTTCCACGTCCCTCAGGTACTACTCCTTATTCTATAGCTTATTTTGTGAATTGTGATAATTTTTCTATGCGGCACTGTGCTTTTCTTGCAACAGTTGATGAAGGCATTGAGCCCAAATCTTTTGAGGAGGCTATGGATTTTTCTGGTTGGCGGGAGGTTATGTAGAAAGAAATAAGTGTTATTGAGGATGATATACTTGGGTCATGACCACTCTTCCTCATGGGAAGAAAGCTTTGGGATGCAAATGGGTGTATAAAATGAAATATAAATCGTTGAACGTCTTAAATCTCAGTTAGTTAGTTTTGGCAATCATCAGGTGGAAGCGATTGATTATAATGAGACTTTTGCTCATGTGGCCAAGATGGTCACTATTCGCACTTTTATTGTTATTGTTGCTGCTCAGAATTGGGAGGTGCATCAGATGGATGTTTACAATGCCTTCCTCCATGGTGATCTTGACGAAGAAGAGTATATGAAGCTCGCTTCAAGTTTCACTCCTGCTACTCCTGGTAGGTTTGTAAGTGGCAGAAATCTCTTTATGGTCTTCGTCAGCCTCCGAGGTGTTGGTGTAAACTTACAGTGTCACTGTGCTTGTATGGTTTCTCTCACTCTTATTCTGACTACTCTCTCGTCACTTACTGCCACGAGACCGTTCGTTTGAACCTTCTTGTGTATGCATATGATATCATTATTTCTGGAAATGGTCCTGATGCTATGTATGCTTTTAAAGCTTATCTTGGTGATTGTTTTTGTAGGAAAGATCTGGGTCCTCTGAAATATTTTCTTGGTGTTGAGGTTCCGCGCAGTTATGATGGTTTCTTCTTGTCTTAGAGGAAGTATGCTCTTGATATTATTTCCAAAACATATCTCTTAAATGCTAAACCTGCTCACACTCCTTTAGAGAAAAACCATAATCTAGCTCGTGCGGATGGTCCTCTGTATTCTAACACTGAATATGGCGTCTTGTAGCGCTCCTCATCTATTTGGCTTTTACTCACCCTGATCTGGCTTATTTTGTTCATTTTATTGCTCATTTTATGAATCATCCTCGTGTGCAACATTGGGAGGCTGCTCTTCGTGTGGTTCGGTATCTTAAAGGATGCCCGGGGCAGGGCATTGTTCTATCATCTACATGTGATCTTCATTTGACTGCTTGGTGTGACTCAATTTGGGACAGTTACCCTCTTGCTCGTCGATATGTTACCGATTGGATGATTTTCCTTGGGTCTTCTCCTATTTCTTAGAAGACTCGGAAACAGCACACTATTTCTGTCTCGTCTGCCAAAGTTGAATATTTTTCCATGGCAGATGTGACAGCCGAATTGAAGTGGCTTCGACCCTCCTTGGTAGTCTTGGTGTATCTCATACTCTCATTTCTGTGATAGCAAATCAACTCTCTATATCGCTCAGAATCCTGTCTTTGATGAGTGCACGAAGCATATAGAAGTTGACTGTCACTATATTCGTGATGCCATCCACATCGGTCTCGTGGCTACTGCGCATGTCTCCACTACAAAACAACTTGCGGGTCTTTTCACTAAGTCTCTTGGTACTCGTCAATTTAGTATTTGCTTTATAAGATGGGCATTTGTGATTCCCATGGCTCAACCTGAAGCGGGGGTGGGGGAGTGTTGGATTATATACTAGTTATATTGGATTGTATTTATGTTGTTGTTATATTTAGGCCCTTGTACTTATGTGTTGTATTGGCCCATATCCTTGACTAACTCTTCCTAGGGTTGTATATTTTTACTGCCAAAGGCAATCTCAATACACAACTTGACAAACCTTGAAACCAAACACGACCCTTTTGCAGTGGCAGTTTCCTTCACTCTCTCTCCTTCACTTCATCTTAATAGTCTCTCTCAGAGACTCACTCACATGCTTTAAGAAGACTTTCGTAGTAAAGACGTAACAGTAATGGACCATTTTTCACATCTTCATGAATGGATGGAACCAAAAATAGTTTCAGGTCAAATTTGTTGTGCTTAGCAAATAATTTGAAAAGGCATCAAAATTTTGTGATGAACATAAGGTGTATAAGTTTCACTTGATTGATGCAATTGAAATTAAATGCTATTAGAAGCAATTAGAGAGCTCAATAATAAAGTAATTGCATTAATATATATCATTAATTTAGCAAACTAAAAGATAACAAAATCCAAATTACCCAAGAACCTTAACCTAACAATAAATTGTACCCTTAATTTAACAGATTCAAGAGTCTATAGTTTTCCCCAATTTAGGGATGATTAAAAATTAGAAGTGTGAACCCCTAACCTAATTTTCATATGTTCATGAGAAAAAAAAAATTCAGATTGATTTGGATAAGTGAGCTCAAGGGTTGATCTTATAATGACAAAATCGGAAAGAGAATCGAAAGAAGAGATGGAAAAAAATTTCGGCTAGTGAGTTCTATTTCAAAGGAAAATTCACTGGAAAATGATTCAATGTGGAGAGTTTTAGCGACTTAAAAAACATAAGATGATAGAAAATAAAAAACTATTAAGTGGTAATGTTTAAGATGTGGTAAAAACAAAAAGATGGTAAATACAATAAAATCTTATTACAAAAATTACACTTTAAAGAACGTAAAAGAACATTAGAGCTGAGTCGTATTATTAAACATTGAAATATGTGTTTTACTCCCTCTGTCCTTGATAAGTCATATTTATATATAGTTTTTAGGTGAATTTAGGTTGCATTTTAGAGCATTTAGTTTCATATTTAGGTTCATTATTGCTTGTATTCTTAAGTTATGATTTTCTACTCCTATTCGGTATGTTTTCTTGTTTTTGATGAATTTCAGGCATTGATAACGTATTTGGAGTATGATTAGCTAAGCTTGAGGATTAGGACACTTGGAGGGAAGCTACAATGCATAAGGATCGTCATAGATATTTTATAGTACGAGTTTGAGCAAAAACGAAGCGGAAAATCATTAGAAGAAATGTGAAAAAGAGTCACGTCTACTCTTCTGATCATAACTTTTGATGTGCTTCTTGTAATTGAGTAATTCCAGTAGATTTGGAAACTAGACTTGAAGAGCTTTCCAACGATAGGTGGCACGCCCCGAGGAGACTTCTAGTCAAGGAGTTATGCCTTTCGGAAGATTGCACAGTTTCTGCTGGAATCTGCCACGCGTACGCGCGGATCACTAATCCGCCTATTAATGATTATTTAAGACTTTCCTTATCTTGTAAATTACTTTCCTAGTCATATTAGGTTAAAGAATATTATTTAGATGAGTTTTCATTCTTTTTCTCTCTCCTCCCCCCTTTCACGTTATTTTTTTCTCTTAGGTTTTAGTTTTCTCTCTCTTTCTCTCTAGTTTTCAGTTGTAAACCCTAGTTTTCATCTCCTTCATTTAATTCATGATTTCTTTTAGTTTCTTTCTTTGATTTCTTTGATTATGCTTTTCCTTGTAGATTTATATTTCGTTATTTATTTCATGATAGAGTAGTTTTTTATTTCTAGGGTTTGGGAATCCATGTTTATATGCTATGATTATTGATTGATATTTATTCGTGGTTTGATTAGTTATTGATTTCTCTAATTGATTAGTGTTTTATTGTTAATCTTGCAACCTGATCAATTGTTTGATTAAATATTGTTAATATCGAGTCATAGATCGAGAGATAGTACTCTTTAGAGGCTTACCTACAATTAGCAAATCTGATTATGTTGAGCGACCGTATTAGCATATGTTGATTTGAGAGCATTAATGCCTGACCAAGGATTAACCTGTGCTCTAGATATCTGATTGATTAAACTGTGATGATATTTTGATAGTTTATAAGTATAAACATGGTGAACCATTGCCCTAGATCTTTTTAGTTTGATTTTCGTAGTTTGGTTAGTTTAGAACATTAATTCAATTATTCCTGATTTTGTTTAGTTTCTCCATATCTTAGAAACTATATTAAAACGACCATCTCTCTGTGGATTCGACCCTACTTACCCTACTACATTGTTAGAAGGTTTTGCAGGAATTATTTTTGACGGGTGTACGACAACCTATCAGTCCTCTATTAGTTTACCCCTTTTTTTGGGGCACATTTGCCGAGATACTAATTTGGACCTTAATATCTCTAATTTTCGATAAGCAAAAATTACAAAAAGTTGATATTTGGATAATACACATTGAGACGAATCCAACAAGATCTCACATGACTATATTTTTCCTTAAATACAAATCGCAAGAGATAGTCAAATTCATGTATGTAAATAGTGTGAAAAGTCAAAAGGGGTAAACTAATAAAAGACAGAGGGAGTACATTGAACTAAATTTTATTTTGCGTGCTAAACTTGTCACGTGTACATGATTTTTTCTTCTTTAACCACATTTTGATCAGTAAGCGCGATCCTTAAATTACAAGGTTGGATAAGCATTTATCAGTGGGACACGAGATTCACGTCAAACACCTTGCAATTGGCTACTCCAAAAACGAATTCAATTGATACTCAAATGATAATAGAAGTTAGCACCATATATTGAAGTATAATTTTCAAAATGTTTCTTATACTATTTACACGAGCATTTTACTAACAATTTAAATAGAGAAATTATACATGGTGGTAAACGCCAACTTTTAGGTATTTTTACATAGTAGCACTTCTTAAAGTTTTTTTTATACTTGTTAGCCCCAAACTTCTTTAAAGTTAATTCCGTTAAGTTATCATTAGTTTTGACACTTATTAGTCTAACATGCAAATTGAGTCGTTTTTGAACATTTAAAACTAGTATTTCTAGTCATTTTTTTGATAATTTCGACCTCCAATTGAGGCCTTAAGGACCAATTGCGCCCTAAACCTAAAATGAGTAGTTTTATAGCTACACAATTGAGAATTTTTTGAAACACAAATCGGAGATGGTTTCCAACAGAAAAATCGAGGTAATTCTGGTCATTTTTTGCAATTCCGACCTCAAATGGAGTTTTTGAGAGAAAAATTGTCCCCCTAAACCTACATTGAGTGAAATTTGCATTTCTAGAAATTAAATAAAAAAACACCAGAATTACCTCAATTTACATGCATGGAAACGTCTCAGTTTGAATGTATGAAAAACTACTCACTTTAGGTTTATGGGGGGCTATTTTGGCCCTAATGACTCAATTAAAGGTCGAAATTAACGACTATAAAACCTTATTTTGGGTGTCGATAATCATCTTGAATTGTGTGTCAGACTAACAAATATCAAAACTAACGACAACTTAACGAAATTCACTTAAAAGGACTACGGAATTAACGTCACCAGAAGTTCGGAGATATCAAATATAAAAAAAATAATAAAAAATACTAATATGTAGAAAACCTAAATGTTAAGGGCTATCTTGTAGAATTTCCTTTAAAATGTTGGATACAAGTCCAACGGCCCGACGCCTTATATATAAACACGACGAGTAGAGGTGCCAATTCAGTTCAATAGTTCAGTTATGGTTATATCCAAATAGTTCAGTTGATGTCAGTTCAGTTTGTACCAGTTAAAATAATTATGAGTTCAGTTCAATTCAGTTAACAAACTTTTCAATTCAGTGTAATTCAGTTTTTTTCCTTTTCATTTTCGGTTCAGTTCAGTTGCAGTTTAAACCAGTTTTATCCAAACAGTTAAACCAACCAGCGGTTGAATCCATAACAGTTAAAATATGTTGCAGTTATTTTCAGTTTATTTCAGTTATTGACGAATATCACATAAGTTCGGCAATAATCGCATCGGCTCGGGTAGAAGTTAATCACATTCTTATATTTGTTCGGGAAAAATTGAACTTCATGTCGGGTTTTGGCCCAGTGTTTTTGCGGGTCCGGTTAAAAATTAATGTAACAAATAAGTGTAGTCGGCACTTCTACAATTGCCTTGAAAAAAAAATAGTTGTACTTCATAAAAACATGTATGAAAGTGACATCGGTAAATGTGTATTTTATTACTAATATATTCAGTAATTTGGAATAAGACAAATGTATATAAGTCGATATTCAAACTTTTAGTTGTATGCAAATCATATCATGTTTGGTTAAAAAGGACTTCTCATATCAGTATAAATTCTTATAAAGTTCCTCGAAAGACGACATAGACATTTTAAAAAAGCCGATTATATTAATGTCTTACTTTAACTATAAGGGCTTATTATAACTACACTAGTCATTGAGGCTATATGCATCTGAAAACTAGAAAATATATAATCAACGTAAAATAAGTTAATATTATATCAGATCAAGGTATCTATGTGTGACGGTAGAAGTAATTGAAAATAACTTATCTCAATTTAAAGTAAGATTAAGTTGTATCCATTATGATTTTAAAACATAATATTTGAGTGAACCAAATTGATATTGGATTACAACGAATCTCGAACTACAACCAATAATTTTATAAACTAACTATGCAGTCTTACTAAATGAATTAAACTAGCCACTAAAGAGATTAAACTAGTCACTAAATGGATTAAAAAATGTGAGAACCAAATGGATTGAACTTATCACTAATTAGATTAAACTAGTCACTATATTAACAAAGATGGTTTGTTCTCTTCTTAATATTAGGTTTGGACGTTGTCTAATTTAAAATTAAAAGTATGTTGTCTCTTACAAGACCAACTGATTGAAGATAACATTGCTCCATGCCTCCATTACGATATCGGAAATAATATTAAAGTGAAACAAGTTAGTATCAGGTTATTAGATATTGTATCAATGTGAAATGATAACCTAAATCAAGATAGGAACACTCCAATGTAGTTAATCGTTTATAAGTTACAATTATTTTAAATTTCAAATATCTAATTTAACTGAAACAAGTTGATACTAGATTATATAATATATCAATGTAAGCTTACAACGTAACTGAAAAAGGCAATGATCTATCAAAATGAACCTTGGTTAAGCTTTATGTGTTGCAAATATAAAACATATTACTAAAGCAAAAGAAGTTGATAAGTGAAGTTGTCATAACTTATTCGATTAGACGTTTTATATGCGAATACATCTAAACACATAAACAAATTGAAATTAAACAATTTCTTATTGCATAAGACTAATGTATACTCATATTGGATTAGATCTATATACTGATATAAGTCGATAAGTTAATTGGTGTATATGATTTACGTGGACGGTTTATGTTAAAGATACTTTGTATTATGAATTTATTATATACTTTGTATTCTGTTTACATTGATGACCATTTATGTTAAAGATACTTTGTACTCTGATATACTCTGTATTCTCGATTGAACATAACAACAATCTATATAATTTGATCGTAAGTCAATGAACCCATTAAAGTTATATAATTGAAATTAAACAATCTATTATTAGATAACATCAATTCATTAATGTAAACCAAAAGTTTAATTAAATAATTCAAAACACCATTTAAATTAATTGTCTCCATGTAACACTAATTTCGTAGCAAAAGTATTTAATTTAAGTCATGGTATGCAACAACTAACACATTATTATTATTATTATTATTATTATTATTATTATTATTATTATTATTATAATGATACAATTTAAAATAATAATGTCTTAAAGACTTAAATATCAAATTATTATCGTTTAAAATAATATCCAATGGGCTGGCCCATTTCAATTGAAACCAAAATTGTCGCCCTAACCCTAATGGCCAAAAACCCTCACCATATATATAAGACTCCTCAACCCCCACTGTTCCCTCACTCTCTATTTGACCTAACTTACACTAACCCTACCTAAAAACGGCGATTCAAACTCAAGCCTCAAGGTGTTCATTGCTCAGACTCAATTCTTTTCATCTCTCTCACACAAAATCTTTTAATATCTCATGTCTCAAATCTTTTAATCTCTCTCTCATAAAAAGTCTTTTCATATCTCTTTCTATAAGCGCGCAACGACGACAACGAAGCAGAGCTTTTGTCGACGACGGTGACGATGACCGATTTAACGGCGAGGAAATGACGACGGTGGGGCTAACGATGGCTGGAAGCGTTTGAGCGCTTCAATCTTGGAGGAAGGTTAGGTATATTCCATGTTTTGGCCTTCATTTTTTAAAAAAAATTTAATGCTTTATATTATCTGAACTTTTTGGTTTCTTTATTTATGTTATGCCTTAGATCTGAACGTTTTAGTTTTTTCAAAAAAAATTTATGACTTAGATCTATAACGTTTCATGGTTTTTTAAAGTTTCAATCGTGTTTACATGCAATATTATGCCTATCTATTTATTTATTTTTTTAAGAATTTTATAGAATTTTTGTCGATATTTTATATTTTATGTCTTGGATACGAATGTTTTAGGATTTTTTTATTTAATTTATGGCTTACATCTGAACATTTTAGGATTTTTATTTTTATTTATTTTTTAAAAAGAATTTCTAGAATTTTGAGCTGATATTTTATATATGTCTTAGATATGAATGTTTTAGGATTATTTTTATTTATTTTATGCCTTAGAAGTTAGATTTACATGTTTTAGGGTTTTTATCCCATATGTTATTGCTGCTTTATTTATATTTTCAAAGAACTTTCATTTGATTTTTGATATTTTGTGTCTTAGATCTGAACATTTTAGGGTTTATTTATTTATTTTATGCCTTAAAACTGAATGTTTTAGGGTTTTTAATTTTTTATGCCATTTGTTATTGTTTATTTTTTTTCAGAATTTGATTTGAATTTTCAGATCATATTTTATACTTTAGGGTTTTTTTGATTTATTAACTTAAAATGAAATTTATTAAATTTAAATTACATTATATGATTATAATTTATATGGCCTGGGTCAGTTTTTGATTTTATTTTATTAGAAATTCTTTAAAAATAAATAAAACAATCAAAAACCCTAAATTAACCCCCTGATATAGGCCTACCTGACCTCTCTTTTTTGTTGTTTGACTGTCACAAGCCCACCTAATCCAGACCCTTTTTTTAACTAGCCTAAGCTCACCTGACCCTGGCCCATTTTTTTCTACTTGATTTTTTTTGTTAAATTTATTTTTTTTGTTATTTGAATTGATCTCATTGTTTTCTAGTATCATACTCATCGATCCTGATTCTCGTGTACCACCTGGTTTTTTCAAAGGTATTTTTTTCTCATCAGTTTTTTTAGTTTAAGTTTTATTTATGTTTAGTTACACACTAATGTTTTTTTTGTTGTTGTTTGCACATGAGGAGATTGAGACCATTGGGTCCAATAAGACTGCAATGGAGAGTTCTCCTGTTATTTTGAGCAAACCTAAATGGAAAAAGTTACAGTCACCACCAGGAGGTAAGAGAAGGGCTCCAATATGGGCTCATTACACTTTCACAATGGTTGAACATAAGGATGGTAAGGTCATGGCTCAAGCAACATGTAAATATTGCAAAAATAGTTAAGTATTGTGCTGACCCTTCTTATGCCACCTCTAATGCTATTAGGTTGTGTTTGGGAACATGGATTTCATTTCAATTCTAGAATTGTAAATCCCCACATTCAAATCCAAATGATTTGTTTGGGAAAGATTAGGAATTTCAAATGCATAATTTGAACATGTTTGTAATGGTATTGTTAATGGTGGGAGAGAGAAGAAGGGGGAGAGTGATGAGAGAGGAGATAAAAATAAACTGACACTTATTTTGGATTTGAAATGACATATGTTTTGGTTGGATTTCAAATTCTCCAATTATGCCTTACTTCTTATGAGTCTTGGATTTGGGCCAAATACAATTCCAAATTCTTAGATGATCCAAACAAGTGATTTGGCCCAATTTCATAATTTCAAATGAAATTCCAGAATCCAAACAAGCCATTAGTCACATTGAAAAATGCCCTGCTTATGTTAAGCACAAAGCTGAAAATCCTAATGTGTGTTTCGATTATGATCAAAAGACCTATTGTAGAATGTTTGCTGAGGCCATAATGTGTCATTTATATTCGCTTAGAATAGTTGAGCATGAGAAGCTTAGGCAATTGCAATCTTATCTTAACCCGAATGTTAGACACATTACTAGAAATACAATACTAAAATATTGTGTGTTACAGCATGATGATACGAAGTCTTCTTTGCAAACATCTCTTTCTTTAGTTAATATTAGGGTGTGTTTTACTTGTGATTGCTGGACATCTGGAGTATCATCCTGTGGCTATCTTACTTTGACTGTGCCTTATGTTGATAATAATTGGAAATTAAAATCCCACATTATGAATTTTAATTACTTTTCCCCACCACATACAAGTATATATATATATATATAATATATATATATATATATATATATATAATATAATATATATATATAATATAATATATATATATATATATATTATATTGTTTGTTTGTTTTGGGGTTGATTAAGGATTGGAAGTTGGAGGGAAAGACATTTTCTATATGACATGTGATAATGCTAGTTATATGGATGTCACGATGGCTAGGTTGAAATCTGAGTTGCATTCTCGTTCTGGTTTACCTTCAAATTATAAGTATTTCCATGTTAGATGTTGTGCCCATGTTTCGAAATTTGATTGTGCAAAGCTGGCATGAATGTTGTTCATGATTGTGTGAAAAAGCTGCGTGGTGCAGTGAATTATATTGATGGATCTGATTCGAGGTTAACAAAATTTGAACAATGTGTTGTCGATTCTAATATTGCATTTTCGGGACACTTAAGATTGGATGTTCCCACTCGGTGGAACTCCACCTATTGATGATTATGAGTTCTCTTCAAGCTAGAAAGGCTATTGATTTATTTGCAATTAGAGAGTCTTCTTTTGATTGTGGACTAACATTGGATGAATATGAGATTGTTAAATATGTTTGTGACTTTCTTGAGCCTTTTTTTTACCATATCACTGTTTTGTTTTCTGGTTCTGAATATCCAACTGTTAAATTATATTTTAAGAACATCATATCAATTGAAAGATTATGAGAAGTAGGTCATATTCATGAGGTTGATAGTATTAAGGAAATGGCTAAGGAAATGTTGAAAAAATTTGAGAAGTATTAGGCTGATTATTCACTTGTGCTCTCTATTGTTATTTTGCTTGATCCTCGTTATAAGTTGAAGTTTATTTGTTCAAAGCATTTTGGTTGTTTTGTTGTGGGAATTGAAATGGAAAAAAAACTAAAAGTTGTTTATAATGCATTTGTAGAGCTTTACAAGTTCTATGACAACGTTTCTACCACTCCCTCATATACGACTTACTTCAGTTCTACATCTACTCAAACAATGGGTAGCATGATTTAGGTGGTTATTTTGAACAATTGAGTTATTCTTTGTTTTGTAAATGTTGTGACTAAGTTGTCTCATTATTTTTATTCTATTTTTTTAGCAATTCGAGCCCAATAATTATAGTGGCTTCGATGCTGAGAGTGGTGTAGATGCATATCTAAATGCGCCCTTGATTCCACGCATTGATGTTGATTTTTATGTCCTTAAGTTTTGACAGTCTTCTGCTTCTATATATCATGTTCTTTCTAGGATGCCAAAGATATCTTTCCTATCATATCGGTTGCTTCTGAATCCTCATTCAGCATGGGTGGGAGAGTTTTGACCAAATATAGGTCATCTCTTCTTCCCAAAAATGTTGAGGCTTTCGTGACAACCCAAACCTGGTTGTTCGGATACTTGAAAAAAGAGGAAGTTGATGAGTGTTTTGAGGTTTTTAAAGATACAATTTTTGACAATGTAGATTTAGACTCCCTTCCAAGGATATGTGTTTTTGGGCAGTTTTTGGACAGTTTTGTTACTTTTTATCTTATTGACTGGTTTTATTACTTATTTGGTTATATTTATAATTTGTAGGTTGAGTAAAGTTTATCACCAGATTGCTATTGGTGTCCCCACTGTACTGATTAGTGGGTTTTTGTTTCTCATCAGTGCTCAAGTGTTGCTAATACTTGATATTCGCAACTTTTGGTTGCTCATTTTTTTAGTGGATATTAAGTAGGTGATAAATATACCCTTTTGTGTTTTTGATGGTGGTTTTTATGATGGTATGTTGTCCATATTGTTGAGTTTGATGATCCCATTTTATTCTGTTGGGCTTGTTTTTCTGTTATGGTATGTTGTCTTAAAGTCCCATTCAGCTTGATTTATATTCCACTTCATTTTTTGGCTGGTTTCAGTGCTAGTATGTCGTTTTTGAATCTGTTGAAGTAGATGAACAAGCCTTTTGTTTTGTTGGGTTGGATTTTGATAATGCTATGTTGTTTGTTCTGTTGATCTTGATGAATATATATGCCCCTTTTTTCTTGTTGGGCTGGTTATCTAAAATGGTATGCTAATGTTGTCCCTTATTCTCTTTTGATCTTGATACATATGCCCTTTTTGTTCTGTTGGGCTGGTTTTTCGTAATGGTATGCTATTTCTAATACTCCGTTGAATTAGTTTTCGATAATGGTATGTTGTCCTTATACTCTATTGAGCTTGATGAATAAAGTCCCGAATGGTTTTTTTAACTATCAGATTCAGTTGTGACCCTTGGATTCCTATGCTTGGGAACTCTTCTTTTTGGGGGTATTTTTAGGTTTCAATATAAGCTGCCTAGGTGATATTTTGTATGGTAAGTTGAAGAGATGCCCATAGGTCTCCTTGCTAGATGCACTAAAGCTGATTGGTTGTGGGAATTATTTGGGTCGACGCTAGATGACGATATTTTTCATGTAACAAAGTTGGGCTTTCGAGCTTTGTAATTCTTTGTTATCTGATCTGCGAGCCCAATACATTAAATAATATTCATTTTTTCAATGCCAATGGTAAGTTTAAAGGTAATATGTTGGCACCATTATTTTTATATCAAGTTGTTTATATGTTAGTTTTCTAATCCAATTTTTGTGCTCTTATTGTTAAGAAGCGGTAGAGGATTTTGGCACGTTTTTGACAGGAAGGCAAGAGTATGTTGGAGGGCAGTAGATGTAGATGTAGAGTGGCCTCATTTTTATTGTAATTCATCAATTAATTTATGATTTTTGTATGGTTAGTTTAGTTTTGTAAAATATGAATATTGGAGAAAGAAAAATATGTTAGCAATTTTGTCCTAATTTTTTCTATTTATTGAAATGATTTTCAATATAGTAATTTTAGTGAGAATGTTATTCTTTAAAGCTCACAGCATTCTGACCACCTAAAGGTTTGAGATATCATTCTCAAAAGGAAGTCTATTAATAGAAATTATTTGATATGCAATTAGTGAAGGGTATATTGAGAAATTAAAGACTAACTTAGGTAGTAGATATAAATCATCTTTACGTAAAATGATAGATGTGTAAAATCTCTTGTTCTTAGAAAGATCTTGTAATCCCCCACATTTTTAAAGGATTTTCATAAATATATTAAAGTATTTATGTAATTATATTTAAATCCAAATGAGTTTGGAAAATGATTTGACTTTTAAAAAGGGTTGACTATTTTAAAAGTCAACTAAAAATATTTTTATGACTAATAAAATTGAAAATGTTTTAATTAAGCATGTCTTAATAAAAGCTTTAAGCATTAAAAATATTTATTTAAAAAGAAGTTTAATGGAATCGAAACTCCTAAAAGGATAAAAAGGAAAAAGTCCTATTGATGATTAAAGTCCTAAGTTGATCATCTTTTTAGTCATCAAATAATTTTAAATCTTATCTCTTTTCCTAATCTAATCTTATCTCTTTTCCTAAACCAAAAGGATTAGTCTTTTTGTAAATATCCTAAAACCCAATTATTTTATCCAACCCAATTATTTTACTTCAAATCACGTCCTTCATACTTTTCTCCTCACTCGACATTTTCTCTCTCCTCCTTCTTTGTGCGTGAGTTCATCTTTTCTCTCAAAAATTGTTTCTTCTTCGCTAAGTAACGTTTCTTGTTGAACAAGAAACGTCACAAATATTTTCTTGAAGCCAAACTCTTGCTGCCGCCATCCTTGCTGCTGCCTTCAGTCCGGCGCTGCTTCCTCCTCCATTTTGGTTGTTTTTCTTTACTTCTCCTTTAAGATTCCATTAAAGTCTAATTTTTATTGTTATTTTATTATATTACATGATTATGATTTGAGTTATTATTTATTATGAAGAAATTAGTTTCGGTCCTCATATGTATAAAAGAAAAAATTTCAGATTTATTATTTTTAGTTTTAATCATGAAAGATATGGTTTTTAGGGTTTTAAATCACTAGAAACGTATATTTAGAAGTATGAATATGAATTTTGATTGGAATACGATTTTTATATGCATTTAAAATATTTTCAGAAGTGTTAGAAAATTTTATAAATGCTGGAAAGTCATAAAGTTAGTATTTTAAGGTTTTTAATGATTTTTAATCACTTGAATAGTTGTACTATACTAGGGATTAAAAATAACGAGAGTTAAATTATAAAAACGATTTTTAAAGACGTTTAAAAGGTTTGGGACGTTTTAAAGTTGCTGTATTTTTTTTAGTTCAAGTATTTACTTGATTATTTTATTGTTTAGGCGGAGAATTTATAGTAGGGGACTTTTAGAACATAAAAGTGGCCTACCGTTGCGTTTATACGAGGTACGTACATAGTCTACGTGCTATATGGTTTAGAAACATGCCTTAGGGATGTTTTTATTTATTAGTATCATGTATAGGACCTTGTTGTTCATGTATATGATTTACTATAATTGCTTTATATGTTACTTGCATGTGTGCTACATGTAAACTAAGAATATGTATAAGTAAGATTGTTTGTATGGAAGTTTGATGCAAGCAGATAAGTTTAGTTTTGGTATTAATTCGTGAGTGAATTAATGTAAGTAAGTTGGAATCATGTGTTACATAGATTCTTTGAGATTATTTATTTATCTTATAAGAACCGTGGATCTTATTTGGTAATTATGAGTTATACCTAATAAAGGTACAGTTTACTGTTGGCTAGGTTCAACAGGCAAGTTAGAAAGAATAAAAGAAGTTAAAGAGTCTTGAATGATAAGTTGTGAACTTGTTAATTCTAAGATAAAAAGGAGTTTTGTGATTTATGTGATTATTAGTTATATATGTTGTGTGCTTGGTTGGTGTCAACACAAGTATAAAAAGAATGCAACGTAAAGTGAAACGAGATAGGTTATAGACTTTAGACTGGTGCACGTCTAGAGTTGGACACTAAGGGTTGGGATACATAGTCCGCCGTGATATGTATTTTCCTAGGATTGGATTGATCACCTTTCCTTTTTAGCTCAAAGGTTCCTCGATATCGCAGGTCAATTGGAATATGTGGTAGCTCCCATATCTCCTACTTCAGTATAGACAACTCGTCCCATAACTATTCCATTTAAAAGAAGAAATAAAAGTTTAGAGTCTAGTTCAGTAAGAGTCATCTGCAGTTTGTTATATGCTTATTATTGTTTATGTTGTAGTATCATGTTTAGGATTAGTTATGCCTGATATGTAGTACTCAACTTTGCTAATTACGTGCTTGTCTGTGTTTGTGATCATGGCTTTGCCTATTGATCCTGTGGTGATCCTTCGGGGAGCAGAGTCAAGAAAGCATTGACATTACAGGTTCGAAGATGCATACCATTGGGGAATCTGGAATGGAGAGGCTTTTGTGACATTAGTATTATTTAAGTTGTTTTTGTAGGAACATCTTATTTAAGTTTGAGTTTATTTAGTTGGTGTGTTTAGTTTGACATTGTCATTTGGTTTCATTAGTTTAATAAAGTTGATTTTATTTAGTAATTGTTTTCCGCTGCAAAATTCTGAGTAAGCCGAAACGTTTTCACACGGGCGATAATGCCTGGGTAATTCTCTAGATTTGTTATAAAAGTATTTTCTAGAAAGAGAGAATTATCGGGGTGTTACAGATCTTGTCATGAGAATTTATTATACGATCAATATTTTATCTAGTATTGTGACTCAAATTTTCATTGAAACAAACAATAAGTTTATGGCCTGTTTGGATTCTGGAATTTCATTTGAAATTCTGGAATTGGGCCAAATCACTTGTTTGGATCATCTAAGAATTTGGAATTGTATTTGGCCCAAATCCGAGACTCATGAGAAGTAAGGCATAATTGGAGAATTTGAAATCCAACCAAAACATATGTCATTTCAAATCCAAAATAAGTGTCAGTTTATTTCTATCTCCTCTCTCATCACTCTCCCCCTTCTTCTCTCTCCCACCATTAACAATACCATTACAAACATCTCTCATCACTCTCCCTCTTCTTCTCTCTCCCACCATTAACAATACCATTACAAACATGTTCAAATTATGCATTTGAAATTCCTAATTTTTCCCAAACAAATCATTTGGAGTTGAATGTGGGGATTTACAATTCGAGAATTGAAATGAAATCCATGTTCCCAAACACAACCTTAATGGATTTGAAAATATCATTTTATCACGAAATATAGCAATAATGTCATAACTTTATATTAATAATATAATATCATCATAAATTTATATGTGAGAGTATTAATACTATCACCAAAAAATCCGTGAATTGGAATACTATTATGAATTTAGGTAATACGTAAATTCGGTTCGGTAGGTTAAAAATTAGTTTATAGCAATTTCAATTTAAATCAGTTTCAATTCAGTTTCCGTTCAGTTTCAATTTCAGTTTGAAGCAGTTCAATTGATTCAGTTAAATATTCAATTCAGTTGATCGATAAACTTTTCAATTTTTTACAGTTATCTTCAGTTACAATTTGTTTTAGTTCAGTTGCAGTTCAGTTTTGGTTTTTCATTTATAGTTAATTTCAGTTTCAGTTCAGCATTTTTCACTTTATTTCAGTTACAATTACTCTTAATTTTAATCCAGTTCAAATTTCGGTTATTTCAATTCAACGAGTAGTTCATTAACCAAACTGACAACTCTAACCACGAGCATATTGACGTGTGTAGCATCTACTCATGGCACAACCGCACAAGTGCACAACCACTATATGAACTAATGAAGTAAAATAGAAACGTGGCTTTCTTCTACAACGTCGATCTCAATACTTTACCTTCAATGTTTCGCATGCAGATGCTTCCCCTTCGACTTCTCTCTCTCTCCAAATTTCAGGTATTCATTTCTCTCTCTACATTAATCTAAAATCATGGCCTAAAGACTAAAACGTATATCATCTGATTATTTATCTTGAGTTTTGCAGGCTCAATCTGCGCCTCTGCTGCGATTTCTTTCTATATCTCATGGATGGTATTTCTCTTCCTTCTCCTATTCCAGTTTCTTGCACTAATTGTTATCTTCATTTTAATTGAAATTGTATCAACATTTTCGAATTCGGACTGCTTTATTTGTTTCTCTATCAATTTTTTCATTAAACAGAAATTGAATGATTTTCTGGGTTATACTTACAAATTTATTCTGTTTGCACATGTTAATTTCCTATAATTATAATGTCAATATAGGGTGGGGACGAAGTTATTCCATGAGTCTGGTGGAATTTTAATTATATGTCTTGGATATTATTTGCTTGGGATTTTTTATTTAAGAAATTTAAAGTGTTTTAATTAGTTATCTTTGTTTGTGGAATCGGGATGTTTGAAATTGATTATTTTGCATCGGCATGAGCCATGAGGCCCGATCTTCACATAATTGTAATAATACTATCGTGGTACATTGTTGTATTCAAAGAAAATTCCATGCTCTTATGATCCGGTCGCAATTAGGTTTCCAACGGCTAATTCGAGTTCTCTGAGTTAATGGTGGGCATACTTAGGCCATTAGCCTTCCCAACTCCCATATAATAAGCTTGCTTTTGCGTTTTCTGGCCAAGAATAGCATTAGGAATCTTTGTGAAAATCTTGTGACTATGACACTAAGTTTTGTGCAAATACATCTCTTTCCGTTAGTTAAGAGTTGGTGATTGAGTTCATGTAGATGATAGAATATTAGAGGATATCAAAAGGCACATAAAGTTTCCCCCACAAGCATGTTTGATTGTGGATACTTTCTGTGGTGGCTTTCAGTATTTCAGAAATGATGATCCCAATATGCTGAAGTTGTTTTTGTAGAGGATTCTTGTATATTACTTTGATTGTTGTCATCCGCTGCGCTTTGTGATTGACACGATGGACTAAGTTGAAAGCTTCCTTGGAGCTCTGTTAATCTGTTAGACTTGCGAACACACTCCTCCTTTTACGAGGAGTAGGCACTTTCCCTTTTATGGGAGAAAGGGGATTTTCATAGCAAACAATTCAATCTAGTCATAAAATTCCCTGGTGGCTTTTGTTTTTGGGTCTTCATAATTCGGAGACCTCATTTATGCAAAGGTTGCAAATACTTGGTTGTAATAGTTGCTAAGCTGATGGGTTTCACTTCTTACGTGTTATATATGTTGTGGTAAAGTAGCTTATCACAGAAATAAAAAAAAATGTTGGTGGTTATTGGGACTCCTCACGTAACCCTGTCACTCTAAAATTTGGCCAACTAAAGTCTTTCCATGGTGTGAAGTGTTTTTTTCTATAATTGATACACATGCATACTTCTATATTGTTGCCTATGGAGACAGGGCATGAGAGGACAAATTTTTATTTAATTTCAGCTCAAGCACCATAATCAACGGAATACCACAGAATCATGTGGAACTGTCAACATCTAGAATGAGTCATCATGAAGTTAAAACCTTTTGTACTAACCCAGGTGCGTCTAGTTTTTTCTGCTTCCCCTATTTTCTAATGAGATATTTCCAGAAAATGGGTTTGGGAAATATTACTCAGAGATGAATCACTGAAGGGGGATGTAGCAATTAAACTCTGTGATTTCTAGCAGTACTGCACTTGCTGTACCTAAAAAACTATGCAGAGTCATTGTCTTGAGTGTTAACATCTATTGCAATCATTGGCCTAGTTCTGGGTTTCATCATTCTCTCGTGAACGTATTGCAAAGCTAGATGCTCTGTTTCAACATACTTTGCGAAGTTTTTTTTTTTATTGTAATTCCAAAAGATTCAGATGTCATATGTTGATAATGTAAAGCGTTGCAACTGAATATCCTAAGGCCCATCAACAAGCCCCATCATATTTTTCTGCTAATTTTAATAATTAATTTCGTCGATCCATCCGTACGATGCTAAACAACCATAAACTAATGCAAGCTCTTGATTTTACTAGCTTTAAAACTTGATTAGTGCCTGGTCCCGCCTTTATAACACTTTGCTGACTTGCACAGACCTGGCGGCAAAGAAATGTGTGCCTTGTAACTCAAAAGATCTACGATCTATGAATGAAGAGTTAGCAAATGAATTGATTACAAAGGTTTGTATTAAAGTTGTTATTTGGTGCTACCGTTTCTTCTGTTTGTTTCATTTAGGTGAACTGTTTTCTTTTCATCAAAGGCTGCAATATTATCTTTGGAAGTACATGAGATGTGAATCTATATTACAGAGACAACCAAGTCAACCAGTCTGCTTACCTAGATTGTCCTTGTCAGTGACATGTTTGTAATTCCTGATTTCCTTCAGGTTCCTGATTGGAATCTGGTCAATGAAGGAGATAAACTGAAGCTAACCCGATCTTGGAAAGTGAAGACATTTACTAAAGGGCTGGAGTTTTTTCAGGCTATTGCTAATGTTGCTGAAGCAGAAGGTATAGCATTTTCTGTCAGTATCTTATGACCTAGAATGATCAGATTTCCAAAAAGATTTTTTTATCACATTACATAAAATACTTTGGAGACAAAGGGATATTGGTATCATCCATGACAAGATCTTATATGGTTGGAGATTATGCAGCTCTTCTTGTTTTAAATTTTCTCCTCTGATATACAACAGGTCACCATCCAGATTTGCATCTTGTGGGCTGGAACAATGTGACAGTTGAAATATGGACGCATTCTGCTGGTAAGTGCAGGAAATTGCTTGCATTCAACTATATGTTATATATGCTAAACCCTTCCTTCCCTGCTGTTAGCACAAATATGGTATTTGCGCTGGGCCTAATTTCTGAAGTGCTTAAATGCGCAAGTTGTTGCTCTGTTACTGTCAAGAAATTGACTCTTTTTTTGCAAGAAGAAAAATCTGTCAACTTAGAACCATTTGCCATTTTCTGAAACACAATTAAATTCTGATACAAATATAAGCTAACATTCAGAAATAAACGGGACTTGAGAACTTACTGAATTCATTTTCCAATGGCTAGTTGGCTATCCCATCAATAATGCCAATTTACACTTGAAAGTGCATCCTTGCTTGGTTGCTGATCCACCCTCATTCTGCAGCTCTTTAAGCCACTGTGTTTTATATCATTGTTTACTTGAAATTCGAGATCATTATCCTGGGGATTGATCGTTCTAATGACTAGGCACTAACACAATGGTAGTTGTGTGTGTGAATGACTTAGCATATGGGAGAATGAAAAAGCTTGCTTGGTGCTGTCTGTACTTAAATTTTCTGGGTCTGCATAGTGTGCGCTCATCTGGCCTTGTATATGTGGTTGTTGAGAGGAAAGACTTTTAAGATTATGGTCTGAGAAGTAATGAAGTACATTTAACTCTGTTAGAAATCAAGAGAAGAATTTTAGCACATTAACATTGAATATGAGACTATTTTTGTGAATTATAATGGGAAGGTACTATTGAATACTAATTTCGATCTTCTGTGTATTTTGTCTTCAAGTTTCTTTGCCTTTATTCTGTGTCGGGCTCATTTGTCAATGTATGAGAACAAAGTTGAATGTATGTTGTGGGGTCACGAACATAAGAATGATTGTGTAATCTAGCCTTAGAGGCAAAGATGCTAGAAGCTATTTCCTAAATTAAGTTTGTATTTTACTCATATTTGGGTGATGTAATTGGCGTTTATTAGAAGTGAAACGTGTTCCTCAAGTACAAAAATTTGGATGGGAAGATTTTACTACAGTCATGCTTGTATAGCAATTGCATGAGATATTTTCTTTAGTGGAGAAATATATGTACTCGAACCTGGTACCAGTAAAGGACCTTAGTTGGTTTCTGTTTTGGTGTCGAAACTATCTTTGGCTGCTTTTATGCTGCTTTGTTTTATCGCATAGACGTTGGTTTGTAAGGCATTTTGGACCTTCTGTTGTCATTGATAATCTATTTGTGTCTTCTTCTTTCATTTTATATAAATTTGTCAACTTGTAAACGAGACTTTAAACTTAAGGTACAGCTCTGAAGTACTTCTAGTCTTCCCCATTTTCTCAATGAGTACCTTCCTTTAGATGAAACATTGAAGCCTGCTCTCCTTGACTGAACGCTTTTATCTATGGCTTAGACTCTGTAGTATGCATGTTCAGCTTCAGTAATTGAATTTAACTTCAAATTTGTCTAAATGTGCAGGAGGGCTTACAGAAAATGACTTCATACTTGCAGCGAAGATCGACACTCTTGACCTTGCCCACCTTCTAAGGATTAAGCCTAAGTGAATGCTATCGAAACGCCTTTCCAAAAATTATTTTGAGTTGGCCCGTAACATGGGCAATTGCGTAGCTAAAAGATGTCTGTCAATGTTAAATGTAGTCGGCCCTTGCCCCTTAGGCACTGACTTACGTTTTCTCACTATACAAGAAGTCACGGACTACACTTTACTTACTAATAATTACTGCCTTTAATAAAAAAATTAATTAATTAATATAATTATTATAAAAAATTAAATAATAATAATAATAATAAATTAATTTATCTGGTTTTTCGGTTAACCGTTTTATAAAAAATCATAATCGTAACTGTACCATTTAACCGTTATTTTTACTAGTTCGGTTTTTTTGTGAACACTCCTATGTAGTCCTACACATTTTTATTTTTACATAATTTCAATTTAGTACATATATGCCATTAACTAGGAAATGACAAGACAGTTTCAATTATGGGCTGCCGTACTTAGCTCCGACTTCTAATTATTTCTCAGGATTCCAACTTTGGAGTATATTATATAAAATTGGTCTATAGCATGTAAAAATCCACAACCACTGCATCTGCCGCCCCTCCCCCACTCTTGAAATTCCCTTCCCTGCCACCCCTCCCCCTCAATTGTCTACATCCAACACACACTAGCAACCGGCAAAAGCTAGAAGGATTTTGACATGAGTGTCGCTTTGGAAATTTTAGGGAAATGGAAGCCGACAATCTTGCCAAATTTTTTTGTGTCACTTAGAAATCTAGTAGGCAACAAGAGCTTGGTAATTATGGTCCACGAAACCCGGGCACAATACCGTCCAAAACATACAAAACACAATCTCGCCGAAAATTCCAAAGTCACCTAGAAATCCAACCACAATACCTTCAAACACATAGAAAAGCCAACCATGTAAGATTAGTAGGTGTCGGGATATCTAGATCATCTAGTATCCCCCACGAAACTCGCCAAAATGTTCAGGACACTAGGTGCCAAGAGCCCAATAATTATGGTCCAGGGATCCCGCCAAAAATTCTAGATATAAATTTCGAAAGTTTGTAAAGTAAAATTCTAAAAATTCAAAATAGAAATTTCGAAGTTTGGGAAGAGATGAAGTCATTTCTAGAGAAAGACACAAAAGGAGATGATTGTGTTGAAGGAAAAGTGTAGCATTACTAAAAAAAAAAATAAGGGAAGTGCGTGCGGGTTTCGAGGGTGGCATGCGTGGGAAAAGGAGGGGGTCTCAAAGATGGCAGGGGAGGGGAGGGGGTTTTAGGGGTGGGAGGAGAGGAGGAGACCGTGTAATACTCTGTATTTTCAGTAAGTTATTAATTATAATTTTTAAAAAGGTTTTACTTTTTAAATAGGTTTATTATTAATTATAAAAGTTTTAAATAGGCTTTGGTTTTTAAATAAATTCTAGCCCAAATGATATATTGGGTTTAAGTTTACAAATTATAATCCAAGTAGTTAGTTTAGTAGTTGAAGATATTTCTTAAAAGAAAAATCAAAAAAGATTTTTTTTAAAAAAGGAAAAAGATTTAAAGAAATTTCAAAAAAAAAAAAAAAAACAATGGCTGGCGCATGGCTCACGGCCTTTGAGTCCAAGATTTTACTTATAAGGTTACTTTTAGTTATTTTTCTTATCTTTTAGTTATTTTACTTTATATAATTATGTATTATGAGATAATTTATATCTTTTCCTAATCTTAGTTGTATAATCGTAAATATTAGTTAAATCTTAACTATATTAGTTTATCCTTTTCCCTCATCTTTTAGTTTCCTAGTCCTATTTCGATTCTACCTTTCCAACTAGTATAAATAGGGGTCTGTACCCATCCTATTTTTCACACTAAATTTGAGAAATAAATCTCTATTCTCAAGTTTAAACTCTCTCTCCCTCTTAGCCTACCTTTCTCTTCTTCATAATAGTTATTAACTTTCAAGGTACGTGTATTTGTAGATCTTTAATAATTGTTTTGCAAGTGTAGTATCATGTTTTAGGAAAATATTTTTGATTAAAATCTATGTTTTTATGAGTTTTATTATGAACTGCATCTGTTTATATGAACATGTTTAAATGTTTACAAATTTTATTTATGAACTTTGAATTATGTCTTTCATTTAATATATATTTATAAAGTTTGATCTTTGAATTTGTATTCAAATATTTTAGAAGGAGTTTGATCTTTTAATTCATGTTTAAATATTTAAAAACGAGTGTTTTTGAATTATTATTATTTTTCAAAGGTTAACCCTTGACCAAGTTATTTTATTTATGCTTTTATATGACTAAGTTTTAAGAATTATTATTCTTTTTAAAGGAGGATTATTTTAGAAGGATTTTTATTAGTTATATGATCTTTTATGATCACAATTATAAAGAGGCAACGACTTGTTATTTATTAGCAAGAACGATAGCCATTAGATTATTTATCCATGTACTTTTTGTATAAGTCATGTGGACAAGGTAGCAACCCCTCGTAATTGACTCAGTATCAATACTAAACTTGGGGGGTGTGCACACTTTAGGCAAGGTACCTAGGTAAGGAAAAAAGATTTTTATTAAAGTTATATACTTTATGTTATACAAGTATTATCAAATATCCAGAAAGGTTTTTCGAAATTAAATATTTCCTCCGTTTTTTTTAGATGTTACACTTTTTATTTTAGGAAGCTTTAAATTAGATGTTACACTTTTATTTTGGGTAATAACTTCTCTCTATCTCTCTCCTATCACATGTTCACATGGGACCCTTTTGTTTTTCATTCTCTCTATCTCTCTCCTCTCCAAAAATTACCTAGGAGTCCGTGATTTGAAAAGTGTAACATCTAATAAAAAACGGAGGAAATATTTAAAATGTTAAGTTAAATAAAGTGTTTCATATTCCGAATATACATGTACTCTGTATTTTTACTGGCACGCTTTTGTTTTGTTTTGTTTTGTTTTACGGCTTTGTCCCTGTGATGACCCTATTTTGACGAGCAGAATTTACAGGTTGATATGATGCATACTTCATATTGGGGAGCTAGTGAGGAATCATAATTAGTTAATGAGTTGTTATTTTATCTTCTTTATTTCCATTATTGTTATAGTTGTACAATAAAGTTTATATTAATAAAGAGAAGTTATTTAAGTTATATCCGCTGCATTAGTTAAAGTTCAGTTAGTAGTTAGTATTAAAGCCTTTAAAGTTATTACGTAGCGGTAATACTCTCAAGTTTCTAAAGGAGTTTTATATTAAAATATCTTTTCCAAAAGAGAGAAATTTGAGGGTGTTACAAAGTGGTATCAATTTTCCAGGTTCTTTTTTTAAAATAAAATAACCAATCAATGAGAGTATGGGTAGATCTAGGAAGCATATAATTTAGAGTTTCACATTGTATTTGAATTTTTATTTTGACATTTTATATTATGTGAAAAAAATACTTTTTTCTATTTAAGCAAATACTTATATTTTCAAGTATAAATATTTTCTGATTTATATTTTGACGAACAGAATACGTATGTGGATTTATTTTTCTGAGGAAAGTTCTGGCTAAAGAAAGACTTGGTACTTAAGTTGGTCGTTTGTGCTGCCCCTCTCTTTCCTGGGAAGTCACTCGACTAATTATTCATACACTAGGCCTAGTACTCAGATAAACAACTCTTTTATTCATATACATATATATGTATTTTTCAAGAATATCAAACAAATTTTTTTATATAGAAATTTCAAATATTTTTCCATTCATTTTAAATTATAGTTCAAATGTTATTTTAACTATTATGTCAACATGCAATCCGTATTTATCTTATAAATCTATATATTTATTCGAATTATAAAGCTGAAACTATTTTATAAAGTATTGATTTTTTTATAAAAAAAATTGTTTAGTGTTTATTGTTTCATTTGTAATATGATTATTTTGAATATATTTTAAGGAAGTGTGACTTATTGTCAAATTAATATGAAAATCTTTGTATTTTTCATAAGCAAAAGAAAGATATTATGTTTATTATAAGAATTGAGTTATTATTCTGTCTTTCATGACATATTATTAAGAAGAGCTACTTGCAAGTTGTGATTTTACTATCTCTTACGACATTTTTTTGTCATGTATATTTTCTATGAGATAAACTTGGTTATTTAATGTCTTATATGACATGTATGCATGTGATCCAATTCATGCAAAGGGATTTTTATACATTGTGTAAAGCATCAATATGTTTATTTCTGTTGATTTATAAGTGTTATGAGAACCTATGAGTTCAAAGTAAGCCTAATTGACTATTTTTTAAATTCATTAAAGGTGAAAATTGTTCTAGTTTATTCCTTTGCAGGAAAGAAGTTTAGTAGTTATCTTTTTAGTAGGATTGAAGAAGGCAATATATTATGTTATGTGCTAAGAATTGTGAAATTAGTCATTTGAAGTTGTATGTAGTTGGATGATCTTTAATGTTTAAAGATATGAGTAAGGAAGAGAAACTTCATAATTTGTGCAAACAAGTCGGAGGTCAATGGCTTATACCAGCTTGGAGGAATTATTAAGATTTTGATAAGTTATGTATTTTGTTTATGAATATAGTCAACATCGTCTTAGCAATGATATAGACATAACCTTTGAAAGGTGATAAAATTAGGATATTATGAGGACCTTACAAGTATGCGAGGTATCATATTTGAAGCTGGATTTAATTAAGGAATTTTCCCCTATTCTGAATCGCAAATATTTTAAAAGGAGTTATCGTTGTTATAGTTAAGCAAAGAAAGTACGAAGTAAGACCGTATTTGAAACTTTAGCAGGTTCCTTTTGATCATTTTTGATTTAAAAGGTGAAGTAAGATACTAGAATTCTCTAGATGTATTATAAGTTGATTTTTTGGGGATTATTGAGTGTCAAGAGGAGTATTATTTTTGGGAGTAGTCTTAAACTTTTGCGTAAGTGATAGAATATTCACAATAATTGTTGTTTTAGCAATATGAAAGATAGAGTGATTATAAGGATTAGGTATTGTTACGTAGTGCTAAACCCGCAAATCAATACTACTATCCCCAACAGTAGGTTCTAGAATAGGAGACTTGTGCAACAATGCTTGAACTCAAAACCCGAACCTGAACTCAGCCTTTGACACCTGCAAAAAGGGACCCACCCTGGAGGTTTGGGTGGTATTTCCCCCCTCCGAAGTTTAAGTCAGGTATCAGGAGTATGAAGGAACTTTTATAGAGAGAAAGTAAACAGAGAGTATTTATGGCAGAATAACAGTACTATGCTCTAAAAAACGTACATTTTCCCTGATTTCAAGGACTATTTATAGTGTCTGAAATGACTGTTGTACCTTGATGTCACCCTAATTTAGGAGCATCTGATTGGCTAAGAAATAATGCTATGACACGTGACAATCACTGATTGGAGAGTACACATCACCTTTTATAAAGGTGTTTTTTGTGTTTACTTGGGCCTAGACACAGATTGGGCCATAAGAAGGGCTTAGTACACCTTTCTTTATCCAGAAAAATGTAGTTTACTCCTCATGAGCTTCTGGTCCATGTACTTTACAATAGCAAAGAAGAGTGCCACCTGTAGGACTGTGATGAGCCCACGTGTCATGTCTAGAATCGTTGATTTTTAGGCTACAACATTTCCCCCTCAAAAGAGGAGTTCACCATTTAGGCGCCAAGACGGTTGGAATCCTCTTTTAACCGACGGGAACTGCCCTGATTCTTTTCAAGATGAAAAAGGGCGCCATTTAGCCGGTCTAATCAGGTCAACCTTTAAAGGTTTTTGGCATGCAACGGTTTCGGAGGAGGAGGTCATTTTCACCCTCTATAAATATGCCCCTTTGTCGTTTTTGAAATCACTTTTACATCTTTGAGAGGATTTCTAGAGAGAGAGACTCTGTCCTATTTTTACTGAACTTTAGAGAGAGAAAGAGCTTTTGTCCAAGATCTCGCTAAGTTTCCTCAACTCGTCCAAGGTTTCGTCTAGCTCGTTCTCTCCATCTGTCCGAGTAATTTCAACAGGTATCATTTTCCTCGGTTTAATTCTTATTTTGCACTCTCCTTTAACATTTTTAAGAAAAAATGGATTCGTCTTCTTCATCGAATATTCCCGGCCGCTCAAGGGTTGGTCTTGACCCTAGAACAAAGAGCCTTTCTTCTTCGGCACATTTTACAGTTTGGCCTATCTCGGCCGCGCATGCATTTTATTATTTTGGACATGGACAACAAAGTCAGACGACCCAGTCTTTACCTGTGCAGGGTAATCTGGCGCGCGTCAAGCAAACAACTCGCATTAGACGAGGGGTGAACCTTCTGGCCTCCAGCTCAGAAATGGAGGTATAAACCTCCCGAATTCCTGTTGACGGGGAAAACGAAGTTCAAAGCGCCCGACCAGCGAACCAAAATACTTCTCCTGAAAGCGTCCAGGAGGAAAGTCTTATCAAAGATCCTTCAGAACCCAGTCCGTCTGGACAAGATATGGCGACGGACGAGCCAATGAGGTGGAGGTCTCCTCTAATCCGTCTTGTGACTCAAAGGAACCGTCCACTACCTCTTCCGAAATCAGACGCTACTTAGGCCCTTCGTCAGACCCTAGGTTCATCCTGGCCGACAATAGTTGGCTCGGACGAGTAGGCCCAAACCTTAGACACTTTTCCTCGGCTATGCCTATGCCGGCGTACCGCTTTGTTCTTCCTGGCCGGGAATACACTATATTTAGTGCTTCTTCCGGCCATTTCGCTGTCTACCGGCTGGCTTTGGATGCAGGATTGCGATTTCCCTTGCATCCTTTTATAGGCCGCCTTCTTCAATACTACAGCATCGGCCATAACCAGCTTGCCCCAAACTCCTGGCAAAACATCTTGACCTTTCTAGCTGTTTGCGAGCTGAAAGGTGTTACCCCTTCTTTGGCCGCCTTCTCTCAAATACACCACGTCTCCAAGGTTCCTAGAACCTTGGACGGAGCCTGGTTTAGTGTATGCAATCGCCAAGGTTTTTTGATGTCCTGGAACAAGACGTCCAAAATGCATGCTTGGAAGGCCGAGTTCTTGTTCGTTCAAGCTCCTAACGAAGTCGTGGCCAGACAGTATCGTTACTTTGACCACACGACTACAAATACTGGTCGAACTGCGTCTTTCCTTGAGCTGGAGGATGATTCGGCTGAGGAGATGATGGAATACTTCAGAGTATCGGAGTATTCCACTCCAAACAATTTGTCCTTCAAGGGTTCGTCCAACTGGATCCCCTTTAAGGAGATGTTTTATAGTGATAATTTTTGGTCGGCGCCGGCTTGTGGCAGGCCGAAGACAGAGGTATATTTGCTCAAAATTTTCTAACAGAGGTATATTTGCTCAAATTTTTCTAAGTAAAAATAGCGTCGTCTTACATATATATCTTAACCTTAACGTATTTTCTCCTTTTCAGCTGCAGCAAAGGCTGTCCTGAAAAAGTCTTGGCTGGGAGATATAAGCATATCTAAATTTACCAGCACGTTGTGGAAGGAATACATCAAGTCCGGCTCTGAAAAGAGAACGGACACCTTAGTAAGTAAATCTACTTAGCAAATATTTATTTTCATTTTTCCTTTTTTTTGTTGTTGTTTGGACGAACCCTTCTTCAGAATGAAAATCATCCAAGAATCCTCAGGCCAGTCTTCTTTGACCATAAAGGTTCGTCCAGGGGATTTCCACGCTGCTTTATTGACGAGCTATGCCCCTGGACGCCCCTGGCTTACAAGAGGAAGACGACCAACTTTTATTTAGGCCGACTTCCCTCTTTTAGAGGACCTCGTCCTGGGTATCAACATAAGCTTTTACATTCTGGACGAGCTCTTTCTTTTGGATGCTTGGAGCTTCTAAGAGAAAGGCGTCCAAACCTTTGATGGCCGGCTTTCTTCCTGGAGGAAGTGTCGTCCTCACCACCCCTTTGATGACGGTCTCCTTTTTGGGAGAGGAACTCGTCCAGAGACCAATTTGGATGAGTATGGCCGACCTCCTTCCTTGCACATGCCCCGTCTAAGTTGGGATTTTGCTATCATTCATGATGCTTTATTTATTATTTTTTCCTCTGACGCCTTTGTATTTAACTTGGCTTTTTTCAGAAGAATGCTCCAACGTCCAAGGCGTTGGCAGAGAGGGTGGCCACAAAGAAAAGGCCGGCCACAACGGGAGATGCTCCTCCTCCCAAAAAATCCAAAGGCTTCACGGCCAAGAAGAAGAAGTATGGCCGACCTTCTATCCCGAAGGTCGAGATTCTTCTTCCCAAGGAGGACGTTCCTCCTTCAGCTGAAGAGATGGCCATGGTTCCTTACACCGGTCCAGCGGGTTTGGCACCCCTTGACGTTACTGAACAACCGGCCGCAGTTGTTGATTTGGACTAGGTTGTAATCTTCTTTTGATTTTTATAAGAGAATCTCTTTTTTCACTTATTGTCTCCTATTTCCATTTTCCTCATAGTCTAAGAATTTAACCTAGGTAACTTTTATAATCAAATTGTTCTGGCCAAAGATGCCGTTATCCTCAATATTAACAATTTAATCCAATTATAAGAATAATAACACCAAGTTACAAAACTGTTAATCTTCTTTTGATTTTTATAAGAGAATCTCTTTTTTCACTTATTGTCTCCTATTTCCATTTTCCTCATAGTCTAAGAATTTAACCTAGGTAACTTTTATAATCAAATTGTTCTGGCCAAAGATGCCGTTATCCTCAATATTAACAATTTAATCCAATTATAAGAATAATAACACCAAGTTACAAAACTGTTCGTCCGGAAATTCAAAAATTGTTCGTCAGAATTTTACTTCAAAGTTTACACCAATACTTGTTTTCGTACAAGGACATTTTGTTACTTGCATTAGTATATTTAACCTGTATTCCCCCCCCCCTCTTCTTGGCCGAAGAAATTTTAATAATTTTATTTGTTTTAAGAAGGAGAAAGACCATGGTATACTTATGCAGAGTATAATATAGGATCTAGGCAATCTGTCCATCCTTGTTAAAGCTTGAAATAACTTATTCCTTTACTAAGGTGGTTATTACAGTGAGTGGCCTTTGGACGGAAAGTAGGACCCTTTTACTAAAGCGTCATAATCCCAGCCGCCTTCATTTAGGAGGTGTTAACTCTTTAAGTTAAATCAATTGATGGCCTTCGTCATGTGCCATCCTTACATGATTTTGACATGTTGGCTGATCTCCTAATAGAAGGTGTTTTTGTTTTGCTGTTCTTTCTTGAGTACGGGCTTGGCCGATGGTATGTGCCTTTTAACAAATAATAAGGCATGCATAACAAAAAAAAAAAAGACAATTATGGCAGTGAAGTAGATTTGTATTATATGAATTCTGCTTGGCTGGGAGCCAAGGTACATGTATACATTTCTACTTTTTCATTAATGTGCTTATGGCACTTAGTTAGCAGGGGATTACACTTCTTCAATTACATCAAATGTAGTATTTTTTCAAAGTGTTTGAGTTACACGTCTGAGGAACAGAATGACCGTCCATATCTTCCAGATGAAAGGTAACACCCTAAACTTCTTGGACTATCTTGTAAGGCCCTTCCCAGTTTGGTGTTAGCTTACCCATTTCTTTAGCCCAGCCTACTGCTTCCATTTTCCTCAGGACGAGGTGTCCTTCTTGTAGTGGCTGCCTAGCCACTCTTTTGTTAAACTGTCGAGCCATTCGCAGCTTATACAACTGCATTCTTAGTAGAGCATTGCCCCTAACCTCAGGAACCCGATCCAAGGCTGTGCGAAGAGCAGTCCGGTTGGTGTCCTCTGAATAAAGCATGACTCGCAGAGTTGGTTCTTCTATTTCAATGGGAAAAACGGCTTCTGAGCCATAGACGAGCATAAATGGAGTTTCCCTAGTTGAGTTCTTAGCCGTTGTTCTAATTGACCAAAGAACTTGCTGTAACTCCTCTACCCATAATCCCTTGGCATTGTCTAGCTTCTTTTTTATGCCACTTGAGAGAATTATGTTGAAGGCTTCGATCTGCCCATTTGTCTGAGGATGAGCAATGGCAGGAAAGTGAGCTTTAATATCCTGGTCGGCCAGCCATTCTCTGAGCTTAGGTGTTTCAAACTATGGTCCATTGTCAAAGACAATAGATTGAGGCATCCCAAATCTTGTAATGATGTTCTTCCAGATGAACCCTTTTACATCATTGGTGGTAATTCCTCTCATACCTTCAGCCTCCACCCATTTTGTGAAGTAGTCTACTGCTACTATCACAAATTTCTTCTGGCCGGCCGCTATAGGAAATGGCCCCAAGATATCCATTCCCCATTTGGCGAAGGGAAGGGGCAAAAGAACTAGAGTCAAATAATTGGACGGCTTTTGATATATATTGCCATGTCTCTGACAGCTATCACAATTTTTCGTATAAAGCAGAGCGTCCTCCTTTAAGGTGGGCCAATAATACCCTGTCCTTAGTGCCTTCTCTTCTAATGCCCTTCCCCCAATGTGAGAGGCACAAGCTCCTTCATGCAGCTCTTTCAAAACATCTAACCCATCCTCCCTAGTAATGTATTTGAGAAGTGGCCGGTTAAATGCCTTTTTGTGCAAGGTTTCATCCTAGAGCTCAAACCACTTGTCCTTTGCCTTCACATACTTAGCTTCCAAGGGATCAGTGGGCAGACGTCCTGTTTTCTTATATTCAATAATGGGGTCCATCCAAACATTTCCCCGGCTGAGGAACATAACTTGCTCTTGATCAATACTCTTTGCCGACTTTTCCTCCCAAAACACAGTTCATGACACATTTCCTTCGGCCGAACTGGCTAATTTTGAGAGAGAGCATCAACTTGATGATTCTCCGACCTTGGAACCTGGTCGAGCACAAATCGCTTCAGTGTTTTTACCTCTTCTTGAATTAGCTTCATGTATTTACTCATGGACGCCTCTTTGCATTCAAAGTCGCCATTTACTTGACTAACCACCAGCAGGGAATCTGTCTTTGCTTCAATTTCCAGAGCTCCTGCCGCTTTGCACATTTTAATGCCGGCTAAAAGTGCTTCATACTCTGCTTCATTGTTTGAAGCCTGGAACTGAAATCTGATCGCATATTCAAACTTGTCTCCTTTTCGTGATTGAAAGATTATCCCAGCCCCACAACCATTGGTCGGGGACGAGCCATCCACCATAAGAGTCCAATGCTGCTTTCCGTCTGCTGGATCTTGGACAAATTTCATCGTAGGCCGAGTAAGCTCTACAATGAAATCAGCTAAGGCTTGACCCTTGATTGCTTTTCTAGGCTCAAAGGCTAAGTCAAACATGTTCAGCTCCACAACCCATTTTAGCATTCGTCCAGAGGCATCCATCTTGTGCAGCACCTGCTTCATGGGCTGGTCAGTATAGACGAGGATACTATGGGCCAGAAAGTATGGACGTAGTTTTTGGCTGGCCATGAGCAGTGCCAGGCCGAATTTCTCTACCATCGAATATCTACATTCTGCATCCTTTAGCACATGACTTATAAAATAGACTGTAATTTGCACTGACTCTCTTTTGGCCAAGAGGACAGCGCTCACTGCATGTGGTGACACAACCAAATATAGATACAACTTTTCTCCCTCAGCCCGACTGATTAATCGAGGCAACTGCCGGAGATGCTTTTTAACCTGCTGAAGAGCCTGCTCCACATCTTAGGTAATATCCCGACAATTTTAAACTTACTTAAATTAAATAATAATAATTAGTGGCTAAAATTTTTCTTTAATATGATGATTTCATTAGTTAAAGTAAGAAAACAAATAAATAACAAATTAATTACTAAGCAAATTGATGGCATAAAAAGGAAAAGAAAAAGAAGAAAAGAAAAGAAAAGAAAAAGAAAAAGAAAAAGAAAAAGGGAAGAATTTGGAAAACAGAAAACGTGAGTTTTCTTCCCCTTTGCTCCATCTCAGTTTTCTTCAAAACCCACCCATGGATTTCTAAATCAAAATGGGTTCTTGCACACAATCAAACTCATTTTCAAATAAAAATTCATTTCTCAATCAAAATCACCCAATAACCCATTTTTGTAATTCAATTCCATCAATCCAATTGGGCAGAAATTAGAACTCAACAATGGCTATAAATAGCCATGTTCATTCCCTCAAACCACCATCCACTCATCACTAACAAATTCATTAAAACCTCCTGAGATTATAGCCGAAAAATCGCCTCCAAAACCACCCCATAAATTCCCCTGTTTTCGCACAATTCCTCCCTCTCTCTCCCCTCTGTTTTTCGCAACTCTCCCTCACCCCTCTGTTTGCTGTTCAGCCACCACAGCACCACCACCCTCCGACGACGACCCCTTGTGTGTAACCCACCGCGGGGTCAACCCAGCCTATCCCCTTCTCCGTTGCTCAGCTTCTTCTCTCTCTCCTCTCGCCTAGTTTTTCTCTCTCTCTCTCTCTCGTCTCCTCGTCGTGTCGCTGACTGCGCGCGCCCCCCAGCACCGCCAGCCCACCGCCGTGACGCCACCTTACGTTCTGCCTCGACTCGCCGTTCAGTCGCCGGAGCTCCGACCGTCCTCGCTGGAGTCCTCTCTGTCGTGCCTCAATATTGGAATCAGTGGGTATGATGAACATAACACACATCACTCTTAATTCCCTTTATAGTTTACATGAGTATAAGTCATGTTTAGTTTTGGACCTTATATCCTATTACTTGGGCTGATTTAATTAAATCAGTAAATGAACAAACTATTTGGGCTTAGTGTTTTAGGATGACTTTTACTAAATTAATAAATGAATGGAATATTGAGATGGTTAGTCAATTATATTCATGATCTAATAACACAAACATAATAAAGAACTCACTAGATATAATAATTGTGATTTGATTATATGAACTTAACTATGACTAATAAATAATGATTTGTTTTAATAATATATTTCATATAACTCTAACTAATATATCAACTAAAGAATAATGAAAGTTAAGTATAGACCACTTGTCAGATTCACGCAGGCACTTACATATATTACACGAATAAAATAGTTATATTACGAGGTCTATAGTTACAAGTTATTAATTAAGCTGGATTCATAAATCATGGAATTGATGGCTATTGTTTCGATTAAATAACGGATATGTTTAAAGCGGTCTTATGACTAATAAATGATTAAGTGATGATGTAGTATGTGATAACCTTAATTATAATATATCAATTAAAGAGTAATAGTAAATAAGTATAGTTTACTTGTTAAATTTATATATATAATAACGTAGCAGACACTTATTTATAGAGTTCGGATTTCAAGAATTAAAGTGTTATATTACGAAGTTCATTATTAATCCCGAATCATGAACCATAAGATTAATGACCACTGTTTTAATTTATGAAATGACGAATAATATGTTTAAAGGGACCCTATGATTAATAGAATGAGGTTTCGAACTAAAGGTTAACAAAACTATAACGTTTTGAAATCGTAAAATATGAAATGGTTAGACGTCGTCGATAATCACGCATAATGAATTATAATTTAAACGTTAGGTCGTCAAGTATAAAGAATGCTTATGACTATTACCAACCACCAAAGACGTTAATATATAAAACTCCTACACACCTCTTAAAATGGACATATGATGCAAACGGGTCAGTAAACTCAGAATTCCGAATAAAATATTAATAAGTCTTCATTAATTCATGAATTTATTATTAGATTAAAAAGGAAGAGATATTAGAAGACTTTCCCTACAATCAAGGTTGTTAAGCAGGATTCCAGATAACGTCTACTGTTAACACCCGCACTCCCCTTCCAACTATGTTTTATAGTGATTTTATATAATGTTTATGCTATGTTTTATATGGTGTGCGAGATACAAAATATTTTGTAAATGATTTGATGACGTTGTGCAATAACTTTACTATGATTTATGAAAATCAACCAAAAGAAACGAAACATGCTAAATGAAAGTGAAAGATGGTGAATGGCAGTACTATGTTCTCTGGGCCGTGCACGTGTCATTCTGTTATCTGGCGGCAACGCCACCTTCTGATGGGGGACAACGTCCTCAGTGACACCCGCATTATGGCATTATATGCCACCTTCTGATGGGGGACGAGGTCCTCGGTGGCTTTGTCTGGCATTATATGCCACCTTCTGATGGGGGATGCATATCCTCGGTGGCTTTGCCTTCTGTTATGATGTCTGGCATTATATGCCACCTTCTGATGGGGGATGCATATCCTCGGTGGCTTTGCCTTCTGTTACGATGCTGGCATTATATGCCACCTTCTGATGGGGGATGAATATCCTCGGTGGCTTTGCCTTCTATTATGATCTACGACGTTATATATCACCTTCTGATGGGGGATGAATATCCTCGGTGGCTATGCCTTCTTTGTACTTGCCAAGTAACCAAAGAAAGTTTTCTGATAATGAAATGTGATAATGGAGATAATATGAACGGAAATGATTTTTAAATTCCTGATTCGAAGTTTACGTTTACGAAATGGTTTTACTATATTCTCTTCTCCCTGTTTTCAAATAAAATGAATTGAAATGAATTTACGTTGTTAGAGTAGTATGTTACTGAGCCTCGGCTCATGACTTTTTTTTTCTGTTTTAGGTATGCTTACGAAGATGGGATGACGTAGGAGTGAGGATTAAATTACTTAATTCATGCAACTATGACGGTTATGTAATCCAAGTTTATGATCACTAAATTACGTAACATTAGCTATGCTTAAGCTACCTAGGTATATTTCTAGAATTAATATAATTATTATAAAGGTATAGTTATATGAAAGAATGTTGCCTTGTACTTTCCTGTGTGGAGAGTACGGCAGTGACGTACCGACTAAGCTAGGAAGGTCTTCCGCTGCTAATCTTTGTAATTAATAAACCTAATAGTGATGTTTAGAAGTTGGGGCGTTACATCTTCCGTCCACTCAAATCTTGCTTTCTTTCTTATGGTTGCGAAGAAGTGATGACATTTATCTCCGAATTTAGAGAGAAAACGTCCTAGGGCTGCCAAGCACCCTGTTAGACGTTGAACTTCCTTTATTTTGGACAAAGATGCCATGTCCATGATCGCCTGAATCTTATCAGGGTTTGCCTTAATTCCTCTCTGGTCGACCAAGAACCTCAAAAACTTTCCGGCCACCACTCCAAACACGCATTTCTGCGGATTCAAATTTAACTTGTATTTTCTAAGGGTCAAGAATGTTTCTCGAAGATCCTTCATATGATCAACCTCCTTCTGGCTTTTGATGATCATGTCGTTAATGTAAGCCTCCATATTTCTCCCCAGCTGCGGCTTAAACACCGGGTTTATGAGCCTTTGAAAAGTAGCTGGCCCATTTCGGAGGCCGAAAGGCATCGTCAGCCAGCCATAGAGACCTTTCTCAGTGATGAATGAGGTCTTGTCTTGGTCCTCTGGCCACATTGGAATCTGGTGAAAACCTGAATAAGCTTCCATGAAGCTTAGTAGTGCATGCCCCGCCGTGGAATCAACTAGCCGATCTATTTTTGGCAGGGAAAAACTGTCCTTTGGACAAGCCTTGTTTAGATCGGTGTAATCCACACACATTCTCCAAGTTCCATTAGTGGCTCATAGTAAGTCTCCCGGATGAATTTTGATTTAACAGCTTCTGGACTTCCTGATCAACAGCTTGATTCCTGGCCGGACCTAAATGCCTCTTTTTATGCGGAATTGGCTTTTGTCCTAGATCTATATTTAGTTTATGAACAACAACTTCGGGATCAATTCCCGTCATTCTCGTTAAATTCTTTTAACAGCGCGATCAACTCGTCTTTGATCTTAGGACCTATAACTGATCCAATTTTCAGCGTCCCCATCCCCTTCTTTGTACTTTGTACCGCCTTTGTGGCTCATATGGATAAAAAAAAAGAATATTATGGGTGAGAAAGGTTTAAAAAAATACGAAGGAGTACTATTTTATAATTATACATATTGTTCTTCATCTTCTTGTATCATATTGTATTGAATTACAATATATATTACTTTCTAAATTCATGTGCTTATTTTTTTTTGAAAGGGGAAACACGAGCATTTATTATAGCATATCAATGTCCGCCAAAGCAGTGATGCATTTATTACTTTCTAAATTCATGTACTTATTAGAAATCTTCTATTTTTAAATTTTGAAATTTTTATATAATATAACAATGTGATATATACATGTTTATTTTGAAAGGAAATGAAGGATACGAGGGGTAATTTAATTTTAGTAGGACATTTTTATTTAGTAATGACATGTAGTAGTACTATCCCAGATTTTTGAGTATTTATTCAAGTAATTAAAGTATTTATTTTCTAAAAAAAAATTCTAAGCAAAGTATATTTTAGCAACTTCGCTTGTTTTTAAATTATTTTGGAAGGAGATGACACAAAAATTGGATTTGTTTAGCTCTTGGTTTTAAATCCTAGTCAAATTTTTATTAAATAAGTTTTCCAAAAGATAAAAAAATTTAGCCACTTTTTTGATGGGATTCTATAGTAATGGGGAGTTTGTTCCTAAATATTCCAAATTGATGATGGAGGTTACAAATCTTGGTTTAATCTTTTAATTTATGGTGTATTACAAACTATTTAATTTTGAAAATTAAGTATTACCTATTATTCTCAATTCCTATAAATACCCCATACCTTAAGCCATCTTTGCCATACAAAATTTTTGAAAAATCCATACTCTCTTATTTCGAGCTTCTTACTATTCTAGTTTTACATTTTTTATTCAAGTTCCAACTTTCTTTGGGTTAAGAAAATTTTTTCCATGTTTCTAACTCAAAAATATTATGATCATGATAGACCATTCATGTTTAAAGTCATGATTAAGTACATGTGATAAGTTACTTATTATTGGTTGGTTATGAGAAAGCTCAAGCATAAGAATAAGTGAAGATACTAGTATACTCTTTGTGCAAGATCAAGGTACGTTATGTAGCTAGATCTTTTGAAATGTGGTTTTATGTGGTAAAGTTGTTTATTGATTTAATGGTTGAATGTATTTGGAAATTTGATTTAAAATGGTTACAATATTTTACTATTCACTCAAAAGGTGAAAAGAAGGAATGATTTTATCAATCATTTTTTATATGAAATTTTTGTTATCTGTTTTGGAAAATTAAATCATTTCTACAAGGAAAGGTTTGATTGGTTTTTATGATCTTTGGATCTTCAAAAAGTTGTTTATGAGAAAAGGAGATTTATTCATGACTTACAAGTCATATTATTATTATTACCGCTTGATTAACATTAAGAAGGGTTTATTCATGACTTACACGTCATATTATTATTATCGCTTAGCTTGATTAACATCAAGAAGGGTTCATGCTTCAAAGTCCACTTGTTGACAATTATTGTTACCCCTTGATATAGATCTGTGACGGGATGACTAACTTGGGGGGGGTGTGCACACTAAGGAAAAAGGAAGGGAGATAAAAAGAGTAATTATTTTCAAGATTATTTTTAATCCAAGTTATTTCGAAAGTGTTTGTTCTTAAAGGTTATTCTTGAATTATTAGTTAAACTGTTTGAAAATATTTTATTCTTAAAGAGTTATTCTTGAAATTATTAGCGTTGGAGGTTTTGAAGTAAATTGTTACGAACTAACAAATGTGTTACTTACCTAGTACATTTCGTACACAGTTTTGTAGTGACGCGTATTTCCTTTTTTTTTTTCTATTTGGCTTTTCCCTTTTTACCTTTTTGGTAAGCAATTTTGTAGGTGAACTTTGGATGTGCATGAGAGCATACTAGGAAGGGGATCTTCATCTTGATTATGGTGTTTTTATTTGATTTGAGTACTGAGACCATATTTATTTTTATTAATAAAGAAGTATTATTATTATTATTATTGTTGGTTATTTAGTTAGTTACTAGTTGGTTGCCGAAAGCGTGTTAGTCACGTGGAAATAATACTCCTAATTATTAACTCAAATAATATTTACTATATTATTCATCTAACAATGAGTAATTTAGGGGTTTTACATGACATCTCCGAAATCATAGATTGAGTGACTTTATGTGATTAGTTTGGAATTACCTAAGAAGGGGTGTAAACGTAGGGTATTTGTGAAAAATACGGGCTTACATGGCATAACATTCCTTATTATTAAGGAGAATTGTGTAACAAAAGACTTTATTGTTGTAATTTTTGTGAGAAAAACACCTCATATAATTTTTTTTGTGAGAACATACCTTATACAAAACTTAATTTTTTAACAAAATACAAACTTAATAATTAGATCCCCGTTATGTGAAGCAATTTGGCCTCCCGCTTTCGAGTGAGATATTTTGGTAAAGAATTTTATCACTGTTCACTTGACTTCGGATATGCCTAAAATTCTTTTGCACGTCACTGCTTATATTTGTGAGACTATATCTAAAATTTTCATCCCTTCCAATCCTGCTCTAGATATGTTTTGGAGCTTATTTGCGGATCATGAATAACCAGTCAAATCTGAGGCCCTCCTGGCTTAAGGAGTCCTCCGTCAACACATGATGGCTGGGCTCCTAATAACTAAAAACCGCCTTGAGCAATTCCACTTTTTCACCCCTCAGCGATGCATTTTATGTAATCATCATTAAAAAATAGCTTTCAATGTCCCTTCACGTTGGACATTCTTAATTATCGTCATTCTAATAGCCCTAATAGCTCCTCGGTGGCCTTCCAGGCCCAAGTTTGTAATGAATTATTAGTTGTTATTAGTTAATAAATGAACTTTTACAGGATTGCACGAATTACTTCTATTATCGAATATTTTATTTTGACGCTTGCGCCAAATTTACAAACTCCGACCCCTACTAGTCAGGGTCATTCCACTCCAAATCTTTTGTATTGTTTACCTCGTCCCTATCTTTTTCCTCTATCATCCATACAGATGTTTTAAGGTGGCCTCCTAATGAAGGTCATCCTAGTTTTCTCTCATGAGTTTTTTGAAAAAATTCGGGTTACAGAGTTAGAGGATATGTAAATTTTTTGGAGCCCCCATTAGCACCTATCGCAGGCCAGCCAGCCTAGCTACATAAGTCAACACTTGAGATTAGGGGGGAACTAAGAAAATCCCTACTCTCAAACATAAGTATAGAGTGGGGCTCAAACTTATGATATCAAAAGTCAAAAGATGAGTTCCCCACTACCTCCACCAAGCAAGCTTGGTTTTTAGATGATATGTAAATGTGATGGTCGATAGCTGCAATTTTAACTTGTTAGCCAAAAGCATGGCTAATTTTTATGTAATAGTAGCAAAATAAGGGCAACCATCCGATATATTAGTATTCCCATACACATGCATAATCTTGGCAAATTCCATAAAGATTATGATAAAAACCTCGCCTTATCTATCAGTTAAACCCAATTAGTGTTTATAGAAATTAAAATACAATAACTTTCCTATACCGTGTAAGAGTAGAACTAGTTCTTACTTCTTAGACATCAAGCTTCTTTTAGATCTCTTTTTCTATGTATATATACACCTTCTCTCTTGCCCTATTCTTCCAGCTTCAAACCTCAAAAACTTGTGAAATCTTTTAACCTGATAGAAAACTTGTAGAGAACTTCAACCTAGCAACAACAACATGACGAAGATCGACAATCCCTAGCTAGCGTATTGTGATATAGCAAACACTTACGACGACTTCGGTAAAGAAACCATAACCATAACCATCCATGCTTATGATGCACGCATAGACGCAGACTCTGAGTCGAAGGTGAGGACGTTCGTCAGAAGCTCTAGAGGGTTCTTTCCCGACATTCGAGAGGGGAAGGAGGAATATCGGGCGGTGGTTTCACGTACATGGAATAAGATAGAAGGGTGGTTAGAAGATATGAAGGTGGATTAACATTGTCAGGGTTATGTTATTGATAAGATTCTTAAGTGTTCTTCTTACCAACGCTTTGATGGTTGGTGTCTTTCTTTGTTAGTTAACCTCCAAATCTTTGAGGGAAGAGTAGATATTTCTAAGCAAAAATCAGACTAGTAGTAGTGTTATGGCTGATTTTTACAAGATGACATTGACGCAATCACGCAACGACTTTGACGTTAAGATGTGATGCTAGTCGTAAGGATAAAACGCGAAGACTAAGTCAATCAGCTTAGCAACTAACGGTCCGAGAAAGAAGGATGGTGATCCTATCATGATTCAGCTAACAACACCGCTAAGGAAAATCAGTTACGCAAAGCTAGGAGGCGGATTTTGTTGGTTGAGCATAGCAAGGAGAATCTCCTACAATCAAGGAGAACAACTGTTGTAAAACTTTAGTTGAGTGATAGAGTATTTAAGCACAAAAAAGCCATAAAGAAATATACGACATTATTGATACAAAAAGCATACAAAAGAGTGAGTTATTCCTTATTCTGATTTACATTCTATATTTGTACTTAGATCAAAACTTAAGCTGTAACGATTGTTGTTTATCTGGAACGACAATCCCTGATAGTAGATTGGTGGAACCATCTCCACCCGCGGTTTTTACCCACTTTCATTGGGGTTTTTCGCGTCACCATCTCTGTGTGTTCATCCCTTGAATCCCCTTTGCATTCATTCCTTGCATCATAACATTCAATATTTGGTTCAATCGTCCCTAACTTTAATTCTGTCGTAAGAGGTAAATTTTAGCATAAAGAATTTAGCGCCCACCGTGGGGCATAACCAGATCAACTACTTTTTCAAATCCACCAAATGGCTGAAACACCAAGTCTCGACGAGCTGCAAAAGCTTTATGACTAAATGAGAGCAGAGATGATCAAAATGAAGAAGGCTAATTAGCGTCTATCCTCTGACTTCTCATCGTCCCAAGATAAAATGCAAAAGCTACAAGAAGAGTTAGTGTCATCAAAAGCCTCCAAAATCCAGCGTCGTGCCAATATGGACGACATCCCCTTCATGTAGAATTACTCTGATTTAGATAGTGCCAAATCAGAAGACGACGCAGAGTTCGAGGAAGAGGATCCCTTAAATGACGCAGAGAAGACTTCTGGCGACGGAGAAGCAGATCCCATGGCAAAGCGGATGATCCTGATCGAGAGGCAGAATAGGCGCCTAATGAAGCTCATGTCCCAGCTCCCCGGAGCTCCTACGCCAAGCATTGTGGAGCATCCTGACGGCTATGCAGAGTCACCATTCGTAGAGAGGATCTCGAAGGTTGTACTCCCTAGGAAGCTCAATCAGCCCGTCCTCATTGCCAACTATGACGGTTCAACCGATCCAGGCGAGCACGTTGCCCAATACAAGCAGCGGATGTGGCAAGCATCAATCCCTTGGCACTTGGTCGAAGCCTGTATGTGCAAGTCTTTCGGGGTCACGCTCACCGGTCCAGCTCTCAAATTGCTCGTATCCCTCAAGCGAGGAAGCATCAGTAATTTCTCCACTCTGGTCAACAAGTTCTATGAAAAGTTCGAAGGCAGCCGCAGCCTGGAGAAGCAGATGAGCGACCTATATGGCGTCATTCAAGGACCTAAAGAATCTGTTTGCGATTATTATAATCGCTTTAATAAAGAGATGATTAGAATTAAAGATCTTGACACTAAGTCTTCTATTAAATGTTTCAGGAAAGGTCTAAGTCTTCGATAAAACCTTTACAACCGTCTGACGAAGTACCCGTGCCAGACGTTCGAGCAGGTCAAGTCCCAAGCATTAGCACAGATGAGGCTGGAGGAAGACGACGCCATTCTCAACACTATACAACGTGTCGTGCACCAGAAAATCCCAACGACTGGAAGACTTTCGTTGCCAAGAAGAATAATTGGCGAAACCATCCGTACAGTCGCCCAAACCAGGTAAATAATGTCACCGACGTTGTTTATAATGCAGGTAGCGACGCAAGGACAGAATCACCAACCTTTCCAGATCTCACATCCTATGGATTTTCTGTCGACGTCGGAGGCGTCGTAAATGCCTCAACCAAGATTGGAGCGCCCGTCCGTTGGCCGAGAAAGAGTGACCGACCAGATGCGCATAAAGATCAAACAAAGTGGTGTCAATTCCATCATGATCATGGTCACAAGACGGAGGAATGCATTGCGTTGCGACTCGAGGTCGCGTTCATGCTTAATAAAGGACATCTTCAAGATCTCCTAAGCGACAAAGGCAAGGCATCCTTCGAAAGGAATCCCGCAACCTGTCCTGCCCGCGTCACCGACGCACGTAAAGGTAATCAATGCAATTTCTGGTGGGTCTAATGTGTGTGGACTAACGTATTCTGCAGCCAAGAGGCTAGCAAGAGAGGGCACTCCCTCGTCCGCCGTTTTTAAATCTTGCAGGTCCGAAGAAGAGCGCAAGCTGGAGGCAATGGCGATTACCTTCGATGACGATGACGTGTGCGACATAGAGCACCATGACGGACTAGTCATATCCCTGACCGTCAATAATTTTCTTTTGAAGCGAGTACTGGTCGATGGAGGCAGTTTAGCCAACATCATATTCAAAAGCGCCCTCGAAGGTATGGGATTGTGTGATAAGGATATTACTAAAAAATCCATTGTCTTAGTTGGTTTCAGCGGAGAGGCCTAGCTCACTGTCGGAGAGATAACGTTGCCAATGCTAGCCAAAGGCGTCAACCTGCCGACCAAATTCAACGTCGTGGATTGTCCATCTGCATACAACATCATCCTCGGCACTCCATGGATCCACAAAATGAAGGCTGTCCCGTCAACTTATCATCAAACGTTGAAATTCCTAACCAAATGGGGCGTCCAAGAAATAAAGGGCGAGCAGAAGTCCGCAAGAGAATGTTATAGCTCGTCGCTCAAACTGCCAGAGGCATCCATCTAGCAATTAAAGGATGGATCAGCGCCCGACGCGCCCAATGAGCAGGACATAGTTGAAGTGACGCTTGATCCGTCCATCCCAGATCATATCGTTCGAATAAGAGCGACGTTGTCGCAAGAAATGTGAGGTCAGTTAATTGATTTTTTAAAAGCTAATAAAGATTGTTTTGCCTGATTCCATGAGGACATGACAGGAATAGGTCCCAACGACATAACGCAAAAACTCAACGTCGATCCCAATCACAAACCGGTAAAGCGGAAACGACGAAAGTTCGCGCCTAAGCGGAACCAAATCAGCAACGACGAAGTCCAAAAGCCGATCGACGCCGGGAAGATACGCGAAGTAAAATACCCAGAGTGGCTTGCCAATGTCGTGGTCGTGAGTAAAAAGAACGAAAAGTGGAGAGTCTGCATCGACTTCACAGACTTAAATAAAGCTTGTCCCAAAGATCCGTTCCCTCTTCCGCATATAGACGCGGTGGTTGACGCGACAACAAGGCACGAGCTCTTGACGTTCATGGAAGCGTATTCTGGATACAATCAAATCTTGATGCATCCGGACGATCAGGAAAAGACAGCATTCGTCACCGATAAAGGTATATATTGTTATAAGGTTATGCCCTTTGGGTTGAAAAAGGCAGGTGCCACCTATCAACGTCTGGTCAACCAGATGTTTAAAGACCAACTAGGCGACACAATGGAAGTATATATAGACGACATGCTCGTCAAGTCCAAACAAGCAAATGATCACGTCCAACACTTGTCAGAAGCTTTCGACGTCCTACGAAGGTATGGTATGAAATTAAATCCTACTAAGTGTACCTTTGGAGTGGCTGCAGAGGGTATGTCATAACGTAACGAGGAATCGAAGCTAGCCCAGATCAAATAAGGGCCCTCATCGATATCCAATCCCCAAGGAACGTCAAAGAAGTGCAGAAATTGACCGATCGCGTGGCCGCTTTGAATCGCTTCATATCCCGGTCGTCTGAAAAATGTCACTTATTCTATGACGTCTTAAGAAAGAAGAAAGGCTTCGACTAGTCCTAGTAGCATGAAGACGCGTTGCAAGCACTCAAAAGATACCTAGCGTCACCATCGTTGCTGTCAAAGCCCAATGACACAGAGACGTTGGAGCTTTACTTGGCTGTGAGCGACGTGTCCGTCAGTGCCGTCTTGACGAGAGAAGCGGAAAGCCAACAACTCCCAATCTACTATGTCAATAAGTCTCTGCTAGACGCAGAGACCAGGTACTCCTCATTGGAAAAACACATCCTAGCTATAGTAGTTGCTGTTAAAAAACTTAGGTACAATTTCGAAACACATACTGTCATTGTTATGACTAACTACCCTGTAAAATTTGTCTTATGACGTCCTGAGTTAACAAGACTCATGAGTAAGTGGGTGATAGCGCTCAGTAAATACGACATTCAATATCGCCCTAGAATAGCCATCAAGTCGCAGGCATCGGCAGATTTTGTGGCGAAATTTAGGCCAGAGTTAGAGAAGCTAGCAAATGACGAAGTTGCACAAATTAACCATGAAGACTATGAGCCTTGGACATTATTTGTTGGCAGATCCTCTAATTTTCGTGTTGCAGGTCTAGGTATTGTGCTAAAGTCGCCACAAGGGGGCAAGGTAGTATGACCTATCTGCTGCGAGTTCAGAGCGACGAATAATGAGGCCGAGTACGAAGCACTTATAGCAGGATTGACTTTAGCAGAAGACATGGGAGCAAAGACACTAAAAGTCTATAGTGACTCACTGTTCATAGTTAGCTAAATCAAAGGAGAATTCGCCGCGAAACATTTCAAAATGGCTATGTATCTAGAATTAGCTCAGCAAAAAAGTAAAGTGTTTAACCCATTTGACAGTGTGCAGATCCCAAGAGACCAGAATATGCAGGCAGATGCGTTGGCCAATCTTGGATCCTCCTTGAGAGACATTTCATTCGCTTATGTTAGTAGAGAACAAGCACTTAAGCAACTACAAGGGGGGGGGGGAATGTAGTTAGGGAGATTTTCAAACTTTTTGCGGAAATAAAAGAATGATTGGCTAAGAAAGAAATAATGCATAGACAAGAAAGAAATAAGAACATGAGATTTTTACAAGGAAAACATCCTAGGCCCAATAGGAAGAAAAACCTTGACCACGAGGGATTTTGACTCAATTCTCTTTAATAACTTTAGGCCAAAAGACTCTCTTTTGTACAACCTAAACTAGGACCTACTCTGTTCCTCTAGGAACTGGTTCCCAGTCAACTTGTTCCCCCTGAACAGTTGACTTTCTCTCTTGACTTCACTCGAAGTCTTTTCTCTTTCTCTTTTTCTCTCAAGATGATTACAGATTTAGATTTTCTCAACGCAAGCTATAATACACTAAGTAATGAAAAGAAGAGTAAAACCGAATACACTTTCACTAAGATATTACACTTAAAATTCTGAAAGCATACATTAAAAGATTGTCACACAAAACTATTTGTAGAAGACAATCTTCCCATGATCTTTTCCACGATCTTCTCCACGATCTCAATGAAGCTTGAATTCTGCGCACAAACTTACTTCATAGAATATTATGGAATCATAAAATATAACAATTTTTACATCCATAATATAAACGGTTTTGTCATAAATAAAGTTTAACAACTTAATTTTTGATTAATCTCCTAATCAATTCTCCATAAGTTATTTAACATATTATTTGTGATTACTAATGAATAAATCTCCTAATCAATTCTCCATAAGTTATTCAACTTAATTGTGTTGAACCCTAGTTTTGATAATGACAAAGAAACAAAGGAACAAACTAAGTAGTGAACTAATGAATTATTTAAGTGTATGGTGTCTAAGGTATCAATGCAAGGAACTGGGAGAATACAAAGTCAATGAAGAAGTCAAGAGAGGATTTCAAAGGCTAAGTAAAGAAGTTTCTATGTTGATACTGGAGCAAGCATTGGATCAAGAATAATAGAAGCTAGGCGTTTTATTTTCTAGTTCCAATGTAAAGGAACAAAGAAAGAATGGTAAGGAACTGTGGCAGAATATTTGAGAATGAAGCGTTTGTTCCTCTGTAAGGAACAAACTCAGTGGCACTTAGTAAATATGTTAAAGGAACTGAACTAATATAAGGAACTAGACTTAGGCGTGTACTTAGTGTAACGATTAAAAGATAATGGAGTAAGTCATGCCTAGATTATAGGAAATTAGTTATTTCTAATTTCAAATGATAAAATCAGTTTTAAAAAGAAAATCTGTTTTGGAAAAGATATTATTTTTCGGAAAATAAGAAAATAAATATCCGGTTGTTAGAAAGATTTTATTTCAAAGATATTATTTTCTTAAAGATTAGAAATTCAGATTTAAAGATAAAAAGAGTTTATAAAAACTGATTTTCGGATAATGTTGAAGGAACTCCTATTAATTAGGAGTAATGGCTGCATTTTATCCACGTTCATTTATAGTTCATGGGATCATGGGACATGATGTAAAACGTGTTCCTTAGGGGAAGGAACATCATGGGTAAATGGATTAAAACGTGTACTCTAACATTAATCCCACGTTCTTCATGATTAACACTATAAATATAGAAGTCTAGATAAGTTCCAAATTGTGTCTGACTAAGTAATTAAGTGAGTTTAACTTATTAAGTGTCAGTGCCTTCATTCTCTCATAATAGCCATTTGTTCTTTGCCTTCTTACTCTAATTCCACTAAGCTTATTTCGATCAATTGTATTTTGGTTTTTGGGGTAAGGGAACTTTGAGTGAAGTTCTGTAAGAGAAAGGCTTTGAGTGAAGCTTGTATGTGTGAGAAAACTTCGAGTGAAGTTGAGAGGAACTGCTGTTAAGGGAACAGTGGTTCAGGAACTTGAGTTTAGGAACTCAAGGTAGGGCTCGAGTTAGAATTAGGTTGTAACAGAGTTGTTTGGCCTAATTAGTGAAAGTGTTGAGTTTAAAATCCCTAGTGGTCGAGGTTGTTTCTTCTTGTTGGGCCCAAGAAGTTTTTCCTCGTAAAAATCCCTTGTGTTCCTTTAGCTTGTTTATTCGTTTAAGTTTTAATTTCCGCAAAAAGTTACGTTTATTTCTACACCTACAATTCACCCCCCTCTTGTAGTGTTCCTAGGGAAATAACAATTGGTATCAGAGCTAGAACTCACGTAAGATAGGAAACCCTATTGAGGAAAAGATCCAAGGAACAATGAATACCACCGAGAAACTTGAAGAAGGTTATTCCACTCAAAGGCCTCCTATGTTCAATGGGAAGTACTACAACTATTGGAAGAACCGCATGGAGATATTCATCAAGGCTGAAAACTATCAGGTATGGAGAGTCATTGAAGTTGGTGATTTCGAAGTCACAACTACAAATGACAAAAATGAGGTAACTCTTAAACCCCTCTCTGATTATGAAAATCTGATTTTGAAAAAATGGAAGTAAATGCCATGGCTATTAAACTATTGCATTGTGGACTTGGACCCCATGAACATAATAGGATCATGGGATGCAAATCCGCAAAGCAAATATGGGATTTACTAGAAGTAACCCACGAAGGAACTAATGAAGTTAAAAGATCGAAAATTGATTTACTTATGAATCAATATGAACTGTTCTGCATGAAATCCAAAGAAAGCATCCGAGACATGTTTACTCGTTTTACTAACATTATAAATGAGTTGGCTTCTCTTGGAAAGTTTATTTCATCTGAGGAACAGGTTCGAAAGTTTCTTAGGAGTCTTCCTAAGGACAGATGGATGGCTAAAGTCACGCTCTTCAAGAAACAAAAGACTTCACTAAGTTCAACTTAGAACAGCTGGCAGGGTCACTTATGACTCATGAGCTTCACCTTGATACTGAATATGGTGAAAGCTCCAAATCAAAATCAATTGCTCTCAAAGCAGATGATGAAGATGATTCGGACTCTGAAGAAGAAGAAGCAGCCCTCATGGTTCGAAAATTTCGAAAGATGTACAGGAACATGAAGAATGGAAACTTCAAAGGTAAAACTAAGAAATTTTCTAACAAAGCTGCTTGTCATAAATGTGGAAGTACAGATCACTTCATCAAGAATGTCCTCTTTGGGAAAACGACAAAACCAAAGAAAGGAACAAGGAACGCTTTGCTGAAAGGAACAAAGAATCAAAAGCACCTTTCTCTAAGGCAAATGTGCGCAAAGCTATGATAGCTGCTTGGGGAGATTCAGAGACGGAAGAAGAAGAGGAACAACCAACTGAAGAAACAGCAAACCTTTGCCTCATGGCAAACATCGACGAAAAAGAAGATGAAGAAAAATTGAGGTAAGTCAACATGGACTTGAGTCAGAACTAGATGGTAAAACTAGGACTGAAATATATGATCTTCTTTATGATGCAATTCTTGAATGTAGAGATGAACGTGAAAAACGTGAACAAACGGAACAAGCCTTAAAGGTTTGCAAGGAACACATAGAATGGCTTAAGAAAATGAGAACTGATGTCGAAACTAGATTTTTTGATTTGTTTGATAAAAACTTAAAAATCAAAGAATGTTATGAAGTTTGAAAAATGAAAATTATCTAATTAATTTAGAGATTTCACACTTGAAGGAATTTGTCCCTGTTCTGAGTTCCTTTGATATAAGATCAACCCCTTTGAAAGGATACAGATCTGAGATTGAAAAAATAAATAAAGAGAAAATATTTTAAAGGAACAGATCTGTAATCTTAAAAAGGAACTGGTTGTCGCAAGGAACAGAGGCAAAATCATGAAAGTTCCTAAGTGGATTGAGAAACCACAGACCAAAAGGAAGGAAGGTCTTGGTTTTGAAAACTACAAGAAAAGGAACAAGACAAAGAAATATGTTGATCTACCTAGTGATAAGTTCTGTATGTATTGTGGCAAGGTAGGTCATTACATAAATCAATGTCAACTAAAATCTGAGATGATTGGGAAAAATGTGACAATAAGTAAGAAAAAATGGGTTGTCAAAACAAATCCTAGTCAAGAACAGGAACCCACGAAAGATGGGGTTCCTTTAACTAACAACTAGTTGATTTTTGCAGGTTGGAGTGAGGGGGAACAACACTTGGTATCTCGATAGTGGTTGTTCCAAGCACATGACAGGAGACAAAACGAAGTTTCTCTCACTCACAACCTATGAAGGTGGCAGTGTAACATTTGGTGATAATAAGAAAGGTAACATTGTTGCTATGGGTAAGGTCGGTAAGTCACCATTACACTCCATTGAAAATGTATTTTTAGTTGAAGGTCTAAAACATAATCTATTAAGCATTTCTCAATTCTGTGACAAAGGAAATACTGTAAAATTTGATAAAGAAAAATGCTTAATCATCAACATTAAAACTAAGAAGGTTATTGTTGGAAGGAACAAGGAAAGGGAACACATACATTGTGGATCTAGACCTTGTTCCTCAAATCAATTTAACTTGTCTTAGTGTTATTGAAGATGATTCACTTCTATGGCACAAGCGTCTAGGACATGCTAGCTTTTCATTACTTGAGAAACTTAGATCAAAAGACCTTGTTTTAGGATTACCATCTTAAAATTTCA